>NC_136494.1:4620030-4695030 GCF_053919585.1 Euprymna scolopes | reverse complement strand
GATTTTCACCATTACAGTTTGTATGAAACTATTAAGGTCAAGGCTGTGTACAGCAGTGGGTCAGTAATAGTCAGGATGGGTGGAGGTGTGAGAGGGTGAGTGGAGTGCTGATTGAAACGGGAGATTTCATTTGAAATTTGATAGTAGTGACTGACCTACTATACGAAGTCCATCACATTTTTTGAATTTCTCCTACTTCAGAAGTGGCAGCTTAATCCCCTAAGCCAGTGGTTCCCAAACTTTGGAGAGCTTTAAGGTCTCACACCTATCACACATGCAAAAAAAAAAAAAGAAAAAAAAAATCAACATTACCTTTTTATGCAATAAAATAATAAAGTTTGGTAAATTTTTATATGACCCACCATCGTTTAACCTCTAAAAATGATCTGTTTTTTTTTTTTGTTTTTTGCCTATTACGTTTAAACGGCCTTTATAAATATGAAAGACATTTTGAAAAAAACACAAATTAACATTTTAAAGTGGGGGATCATTTTCCTATATAAATTTAACGTAAAATGAGCCCCCACGTTTTGGCCACCTAGCATTCAACAAGACATGTTACCTCCTAGCATTTTTTTTTTTTTTTTTTTTTTAGTTTGGTGATTGAGTGGGGAGGGAAGGCGGCAAAATGACCAATTCAGATTGGGAGGATTAAATTGGAAGCAAAATGACGATAATTTTATTTTATTTTATTTATTGTGGGGGGGGGGTAAAAAATTTTTGCGATCATTCTGTACTTTTACCTAATTTCATAAACAAAACGTACCTTAAAATATGACAAATTCAATTTTTAGGAGAGCGTGGGGGGGGCATTAGAAACATAAAATAACGAAAAATTTTGAAAGATGAGTATAAATTTTTTTGTAATAACAATGCTTACGTTTATTGAAAATATCTAACAAATTTAAACAAACGATTTATATAACATTTTATTTTCGATTTTTATCATTTAAGCATCAATATCACATAATGTGAGTTAGTATTTTAATAGAAATAACTCTTAAAACGATATAAAAGTTTTCGGGCTTGTATTACTATACACATAGATTCGAAAAAGTTGTCAAAAAATATAACAAATAAATGTTATCATAGGCAAGATAAGTTACTTTTCTACCTAACTGGATGTTTTAGTGTGTTTATTTAATGTAACATGTTTATTCAGCTCGAAAAACATAGTGTTTACCCATGTATTGGAAAACTAAAAATGGCGCCCGACTCTTTGACACGGTAAGTTTGGGAAAAGGAGTTAAAAATAAAAAAACTAGACAAAATATTGTTAGAAACTCACTCAATATATGTTACCACGACATAGACTGACATATATTCGGTGGGTTTTTAACAATATTTTGTATATATTTTTTTATTTTTTAACTCTTTTTCCCAAACTTACCGTGTAAGAGAGAGCCGGGCGCCATTTTTAATTTTCCAATACATCGATAAACGGTGTTTTTAGAGCTGAATAAACATAGATTAAATAAAAACACTAAAAACATATCCAGTTAGGTAAAAAAGTAACTTATCTTGCCTATAACATTTATTTGTTATATATATTTTTTGACAACTTTTTCGAATCTGTGTACAGTAATACAAACCCGAAAGCTTTTTTTTTTCCACCTATAACAATTTGTAACTTCCACCTGTAACCTATTTGTGGCACACCAGTAATCATTTAACGTGCCACTAATGTGTACTGTACAATGGTATGGAATCCACTGTTCTATCCTAGAATTGCCCGCCTGTGGAATTTTAGCCTGCTCTGCTCTCAACTGCTTTCCAGTTGACTACAACGTGGTCGTCTTCAAGTCCAATGTAAGCAAATTCTTATTGAGCAATCCCCTTAAATAGTCAATTTCTACCCAGTTTCCATCACCGTGCACTCATTAATCCTTATCCTCGAGTAGCCTTCTGGGTTTAATAAGTGGTGACTCTCCTATAAAACAAAAATAAAACTCTCACCCAGTGGATAGTTTTAAGGACCCTTTGAAGCCTATAAAGTATTAAGCCATGGGCCTCAAAAGACATGAAAAAAAAATCTCAAGGAGTTTGATCCAATGACCTCCATTAGGAAAAGAGGGGGAAAAAAGTGGGAAAGAAAAACCCATATACCCAAGGACAACAGAAGAGTGCATAGTGTAAGTGTTGCTCAAGCGTGAGAAAAAAATGGCAGCCATCTTTAAAGTGATGGAGGGAGATGGGAGAATAAAATTAAGAGGAGGTGAATGATTTTAGAAGCCAGAGTGATTGTAAAGAATTCCCTTGTATTAAAAAAACAAAAACACAAAAAGAAAAGGATGTGCACTATCCTTTATGGAACTAAAAGATCATATTCCAAAAATCATACAAATTGATTAAGTAGTTTGTTTTTTTTTATTATTATATAACGTATATAGAAAATCTTTTTACAATTCTTAGCGTAAATCGTAGTTCGAATTGAGTTCTCTTTTTGTTGATTGCCGATGGTGAAGTGAGACATTCTATTCTGGCTTCCTCAAAAAGTTTGATTTTCTTAGTTTAAAAAAACAACAAAACTTGATCAATTTATGATTTTTGGAATATGACATTTTCGTTTCGTCACAGATACGTACATCATACAGATTTTTCTTTATTTTGTTTTTAATCTCTCTCTCTCTCTCTCTCTCTCTCTCTCTCTCTCTCTCTCTCTCTCTCATACATGGAAAAAGGAAAAGCTAAACTTTAAGTATCTGTGCTATAATAGATTCAATACTAAGTGACACTCTTCTGAAGGTTTAATAATTAGTGCAGAC
Organism: Euprymna scolopes; assembly: GCF_053919585.1. Lineage (NCBI taxonomy): Eukaryota > Metazoa > Mollusca > Cephalopoda > Sepiida > Sepiolidae > Euprymna > Euprymna scolopes. Next base: position 4,692,265 of record NC_136494.1, on the reverse strand, counting down.
AATACTACAAAAATACTTAAAACTTGGAGCCGATTACGTTTAAATACTCTGAAAAAAAAAAACAACTTATTTTAGAATGGTGGGAGATCAGTTTCGTATGTAAATGTAACATGAAATGACCCCCTCCTTTCTTTCCATTTGTCCGAGTAGCTGCCAGTTATAGTGAGGTTAGAATTAGCTTAGAAAATGGTAACGAATCTTTCGAAAGAATAATTTACTGAGGAGCACGATTAGGTTTTTGTCTAGAACTCAACCGAATTAAATACAAAAAAAAAAAAATCATTTAAGAATTAATTTCCTATATAAAAAATAAAACTACTTTTTTTCTGTGATTTTTGGAGTACATTTTCGTTTCATGATGGGTATGTACATTGTAAAGATTTTCCTTTTGAATTAGGTTGAATTCTTAACAACAATAAATTATATCGGTTTTAAAAAACAATAAAAAAAAATATGTAAGACAAATGAGTTAACAAAAATGGTGGGAAGAGGAGTAGGGGCATCCAATTTTTATCGTAAAATCAGTGACGTCAGCACCTGTTTCGTAACGCAAAATGTTTCATTTAATTATATCAACCGACGAATTTATTTTGCCCTTAACTCATCAAAAGAAAAAGCACTTAACAAATTTTAAAAGAAAATAAATTCATATGAGCACGATTACAAAATCCGGAAATTAAGAGAAAAGAGATTGAAAATTCAAAGATGGCGTAATAAAATAGGGAGGGAAAAGTAATTGCAACTTCTCAATTTTTCAAATTTTGTAATCATGCCTATGGTCCACATCTTGAAATTTGGAATATAGGCTTTTGTCATTTATTTGTTATATGCTCTGTAACATTGAGCTTCATAAATTAAGATTGGTCTAAAAGGTGAAATATAATTGAAGAAACATTTCCACATAAATATGATTTAAAAATATTTGTATTTGTCCACTGGGTTAATATTTTACTGTACAATAAATGTCAATTCAAACTGATAATGTATTAAGTTAAACGTTATGAGTTACCGTACATTTGGGGTGGAAGTAAAAAAGGCGCTACAAATGGTGTTCACTCCTGACAAGTAAAAATATACGTCGCTATTTTACAGTCAGTAATAGTCCTTTTTATAGTGTAGTAAAATATTTTGAAAAATCAAGAAACCGTTACTCAAAATTCAGTTTTAAACTGAACATTTGGAAGAATGGACTTTAAATCGTTTTAATATTATATAAATTAATGAATTTTTATTTTGCAATTCAACCAATTACATTACTGTACGAGAAAAATGAAAACGTTTTTTTTTTTTAATCAAACTTAATAATATTGAATGTATTTCTATGTTTTATTTACGAATTCAAAGTAAATGACAAAATAGATATATTGATTAAACATAAATAAATTAATATTACGTGTTTTTTTTGTTTTTGTTTTAACTCTTCAGCTTTATATGATATTGAAATTTTGGTTTGTATTACTGTACACATAGATTCGAAAAAGTTGTCAAAAAACAAATATATAACAAATAAATGTTATCAAAGGCAAGAGAAGTTACTTTTCTGCTAAACTGGATATAGTTTTTGTGTTTTTATTCAATGTAACATATTTATTCAGCTCGAAAAACGTACAGTGTTTACCGATGTTTTGTGAAAATTCAAGATGGCGTCTCACACCCTCTTTAACACCGTAAGTTTGGGAAAAGGTGTTATAATTAAAAAAACTATACAAAATACTATTAAAAACCCGCCGAATATATGTCAACCTATGTCACGGTAACATATATTGAGCGAGTTTTTAACAGCATTTTATCCGGTTTTTTATTTATAACACCTTTTCCCAAACCTACGATGTTAAACAGAGAATCAGACGCCATCTTGAATGTTCCAATACATCGGTAAACACTGTATAGTTTTCGAGCTGAATAAACATGTTACATTGAATAAAAACACAAAAAATATATCCAGTTTAGTAGAAAAGTAACTTATCTTGCCTTTGATAACATTTATTTGTTATATATTTGTTTTTTGACAATTTTTTCGAATCTGTGTACAGTAATACAAACCCTGAAATTTTGATAAATTATGATTTTGTTCAGATTTCATAAAATTAAATATGAAGGATCACATAAAAAATATTTTCCATCATATATTTTACAAAAACTACATTTTAGATATACTTAACCCAAAAATGAATAAGTATTTTATTTTTTTTTTAATTCGTGAAAATTTTGACCAGTATTTCTTTTTTTGTTAGATATATTGAACCTTCAAAATGGCGGCTACATAGATATTGTTTTCAGGCATTTTCATGAATTTTTATATGCTGAAATGTTTTTTTAATTATCATTATTTTATTTTAGGCTTCTTATTTTAAATGGTATAAAAGTTATATTTTCTTGTATTAGTTACATTGTTACATATGGGGGGGGGGGACGGAGATTGACCACAACGAAATTCAATATTATGTTTGGTCAAGAAAGTGTAATAGCACGAAACTTTCAAATATTGTTTATAACTTTTAACATAAACCTCCATAAATGTTTGAGTTATGGGGACAACCTTGATAATAATAGCTAATAACTTGTACTCTGTACCTGCATGTAACTCTAAAAACGTATTACAACTGAACGGAAGGATAAATGGAAACTTCTATCAGTAACTGAGACTTTTGTTTGCCTTCTACTGTAACCGGATCTTTGTTGATAAAAAGAAAATATTTATCTCCAATTTGATTAAGGGACTTCAGCTTGTGGCAGACGGCATTTTGAGATCTGCTGATTAAATATTTGCATTATAAAAGCTGTTTCTTTTTTCTTTTCTTTTCACTTTTCTTTCCTTTTTTCTTTGTAATTTCCTTTTTCGGTTAAGTTTTTTTTTTTTTTATTTCCTTTCCTAGAACTTTTCTTTCTTGTAGATTTTTTGTTTTTGTTCGTGTTTTCTTTTTTTTCTTTTTATCGTTTTTCTTTCCTTTTTAATAGGTTCTTTTTTATTTTTTCCAGTCCCCCTATTTCTTATTTCCTTTTGAACCCTTTTCTTTCCTTTTTTTGTAATTTTTTCGGTTTTCTTTTTTTTTTTTGCGTTCCCTTTTCTTTTCTTTTTTTTTTTTTTCTCTTTTCTGTTGGATGAGGTGATTTTGTCGGTTTTTGTGTATATTTTTTGCACTGACGATGGCCCCTATTTGAGTAAAAAATAACATGTACAGTGAGCCATATAACATTCAGTATGGGCTAAACAATTGTTAGCTTATATAGTCATTAAACACAATTGGGGGGGGGGGCAACATAAAGAGTGTGTTCCCAGTGAAAAAATCAAACAGTGAAATATTAAAACTATAATTTCGTTCTATATCACCTGATTTATTTTTGTTCTCCCGCATTCCTCCCTCCACATTTAAACTGTTTACCCTCTTCATTTGACACGCCATTATTTTGTTACTAATGTACTTGTTGCTAGACTTTACATTTCTAATCTGTTACCTAGCACCGTCTCTCCTCTTCCAAGAAGCATTAGGCTTGGAAATATCTAGGTATAAAGAGCATATATATCCCATATCCCTAATTGATATAATCTTGAATGAACAATTACGTTTATATGCATTAGTACATATATATTTATTTCCCCCAAACCTCTGGCCTTGATGGAGGGGAGACTAAAACTTGTTGCTATGGTTTCAAATAATCTGAAACAACTGCAAGGGGAGACTTGATTCCAAATATTTCTCACATATTATATCTCCCCTCTTTGGTTTTCATACATGAAGTAAATTTCGAAGTGTATAAGGATTATTTAATTCTGAAGATATTTATAATCACACCCTATTTCCAAAAAAGGGGAGATGAGAAATATTTGGAACCAAGTCTCCCCGTTGCTGTTATTTCAGATCATTAAAAACCATAGCAGCAAGTTTTAGTCTCCTCTCCATCAAGGCCAGAGATTGTGTGTGTGTGTGTGTGTGTGTGTGTGTGTGTGTGTGTGTGTGTGTAATGTGGGTGCGTTACTGGTAACCTAATTGAATATTGAAATGCTCATATCTTTAGTTCTTTGGGACGAAACGAAAATTTGCAGCCTTTTTAAAGATTACAGGGTGACCCCCCCCCCAAAAAAAAAAAACAGGACATTCAATTGTTTTTCTGAGCATTTTACAGTCAACGGAGAAAAAAAAGGCCAAAGACCCTAGTGTTTTGATGTGATGTTTTGAATATAATAAACTACTTATGACCAAAGTTTCATTTCATTCGGACAAAACCCTAAGAAACGGGGCCTAATTAGAGTTGGGGCCCTTTTTTTGGGGGGGGGGGGTCACCCTGTATAATACTATTCTATGGTTAAAATGAAAATTTTTATGACAATGGTAAAAGAACCTTCATTTTCAAACCCATAAAATATGCCCAAATTTGCCTATATTTGTATATATAGTGCCTTGCTGGTCAGCTTCAATTTTGCTGCTTCGGTTGTCTCCCTTGTGGCCTTGCCAAGTCACTAATATTGTCGTTTTTTTCTTTTCATTTTTCCTTCTCTATATAAGCTCCACCTCAATTGTTGAGCTTTATATTATCCTGATAAGTTTTTTAAAGGATTTCTCTAATTCTTGGTTTCCCCCATATATTAAACTATATATATATATATATATATATATATAAGCTGAATGTCTGTGTGTCTGGTCATGAATAGGCTTCTATATGGTTGACTATTATAGGAAACTGATCACATATAATGATAGATGTATCGAGACACAGGAATGGGTATGTTTGATCTGGTAGAACGGTGGTTCATTAAAATTGTGAGGTCTGCGTTCGCGCCTGGTCCACAAAGTATGGAAATAAAAAAATTTAAAAAATACGTTTACAAGTGTTTTTGATATAGATGTACATAATAATACTTTGATAAGTATGTTTTAACTTAAATAGGGATAGTTTAATAAAATTGTGGGGTCTGCGTTCGCGCCTGGCCTCCATAGAATGGAAATAGCCACAAACTTTAATAAAGACTTTTCATATCTATCTGCGTAAGTATAATTTGATAATTATGTTCCAGTTTGAAGAAATATGGTATAATAAAATTATGGGGTGTTCGTTCGCACCTGACCTCCATAGAATGGAAATATGTTACAAAGTTTAACAAGGTTTTTTTAATATAGATCCACAGAATATTGTGATAAGTGTTTCAGTGTGAACAGGTATGGTATAATAAATTATGGGGTTTATCTATTTTATTTTTACTTTCATCATATTTTGCTTTGGTTTTGATACCCCCAAATTCGAAGCTATCTCTTTACAACCCTTCCTTTTCATAACCTATCATACTTTCATAAATCAGAGTCCATTTTCTGTAGGCTGTTTTTGAACCCAGTCAACGACGGGTACTTTTGCTAGTATGTAATATATATATATATATAATTTTTTTTTTTAAATTTTTATTTTACGGTGGAAGGGGGATGTCACCACTTACGGAGGATAAGTGCTAATGAGTGTCAGGTGAACAGTGAAACAGTATGATTATGGTGGGACTTTGGTAATGTTTAAGACGACTGCTCAACAGGAACTTGTTCATGTTTGACTTGAAAATAGTCATGTTCTAGTCAGCTGGAAAGCAGTCTCACAGTATTGTGATTCATAGACAGTCACTTCTATGAATGAAACTGAACTTGACAGATGGAATTTAATTTAGGCACAGATAGATAAGGGAAATTGTTGGCAGTTGTTTTAGCTAGACGAGTGTAATGCATAGTAGTTGTACGTTCAAAGATGTCTTTGAATCGTCATTCTTTGCAAAAGAATAAATATCCGTTAAAATATAAATAACTTTACAACTTTACTTAGTATAAGGACCATGCTATCATCTAGGTGGTTTATGGTAGGTGCTGAAACGCTTTAATATAAAAAAATCACAAAACATTTGTTTGCTATCCTTATGACAAAAAATGTAAATATTTTTCTTGATTTAAATATAAAATTAAAATGGTTGTTATTCAAAAAATAAATATTTACTCATGAAACTTACCTTACAACAAATATTTTTTTCTTGATTTTAATTTTATTTTATTAAAGTTTTGTAAAAATGTCCAATAATTTAAGAATATTGTTTTAATTTTTCAATTTTTCATTAAATTAGCTTTGTACTGACAAATATTTTCATCAAAAACATTGGCCAATGTTTGCACGGAAAAAAATCCACCAAACTTTTGTTTAATACCTTTCTGCATTTTCTGTAAACCACCCGGATGATTGTGACGATTGCACAGATTTATACTGCATGAGTACAGAATGATCAACAGATTAAATAGACCAAAAATTATACTTAATAAAATTACTCTTTCATCTACACATTAAATAACTAGAAAATTGCTCAAATTTTATGAACAGTACAGTTTTTAACTACTTTTATGTCTGTTAAACGAAGATTAAAAAAAAGATGTCCTGCTACTTAACCTTATGTCTAGAATCCTTATCTCAATTTTGATATAATAAATCCATTATATCGTTTGAATTCTAGAAACTATCTAAAATTTAATACTTAAGATTAAGGGTCTTAAAAATAAATTGAATTTCAAGGAAATCTTACTTAATCAGTGTCTAGATTAAATTTTATGCAAATCTGAAATATTTTAATTTTCAAATATTTCGAATGTCTTATCAAAAACCCTAATTTTGATTTTTATATGCTTGGCACTTCTGCTTGTGCAGTGATAAAATTTCTCAAATACATTTGTAATGTTAGGCTGTATAAGGGTGTTAACTTTGGTCAAAATCGGACTGTTCCTTCTTCTATTGGATTTTTCCATTATCGATTTTCGATACTTATAGAAAGCATTCTCATACAAAACCAAAGAACACTTCTAAACACATAAAGTACATTTGTGTTAAATTAAAAAAAAAAATCGGCTCAGCCATTTCAAAGTCCATAACACACATAGACACCACACAGTGCTTTTTATATATAGATATAAAGCTGCTTTACTTCATATAAACAAAGATGAGTCAATAGATTACATATACATTTTTGTTAAATGTTTGAAAAGCAAAGTGACTCAATAACAAAACAATGTCAATGAGATGCATTTGACTGCAGTCATGTGACCAGTTTTGTTAAAAGCGAGTGTCAAGTTGCTTATGCTGATCCTTAACCCTGACTCTAGATTTGAGTCACTGAGAAGTGTTCTCGGCTTTCATTTGTTAACATAGTACTTATGCAGAATAACGATCACGCCATTGTCGAAATTTTCCAGGCAGTTTATGTAAAACACCAAAAGGTGAATGAAATTGCAGCAGCCAACGTCATGTAAGAAAACATTTATTTGCTGTTATTGATTTAAAAAAAAAAAAAAAAAAAAAAAAAAAAAAAACTAAACATGTAATCTTGATTTGAACAGAAAAATCATAGAAAAAGAAAATAAATAAATCATAGAAAAACAAAATCCATATTTTTTGTTTTTTTATTTGTTTTTCAAAAAAAAAAAATTATTGATAAATCTTACCTTTACAACAAATGTTTTTCTTTTTTTTTTTCTCGATTTGAATTTTAAGTTTTATAAAAATTGTCCAATAATTGTATTTTCTTCGTAACAAAAAAATATATTGTTTTGGTTTTTCTTTTATTTATTTTGTTTCCAATTAATTTTTCATTGGATTAATATATTTTTCATTGAAAAAATTGGCCACCATTTGCATGTAAAAAAAAAAAAAATCATTCAGCATCTTGATGCTGTTGAGAACAATCAAAGCAGTGAATAAAAGTAAAAAGATATCTCTACTTATATATAAAATGCACTTTGTGTGTGTATGTATGTGTAAGGTCTCTATAGACTCTGAAATGGCTGGGCCAATGTATTTTATGTGTCTGGGAGTGTTCATAGATACGTTTTGTATCAGAATGCCTTCAATAAATATTGAAAACTGATAATCTAAAAAATTGTATTGAAGAATGATTCGATTTGGGCCAGTTAACACCTTTATACAGCCTAACATCACGAGTGCATTTGAGAAGTTTTATCATCGCACACAGAACAGACCAGGATATAAATCAGCAGTAGGTTCTTTGGTATGACAGAGGCACATTCAAAATGAATGTTTCTGTTTACAGCACAATTGAAGCATAATACTTCACTTTAGCATTTTAAACTTTAATTGAAGTCCTTATATAAAACTAAATTTACAAAATCAACAGTCGGTTTTGTACAGTGCAATGTAGAATACAATATATTGTGGATTGTCACTGTAGGGAAGCATGTGAAGCTTCCTTCCAATGCACATCAATGATTCTTCAACTAGAGCAGACAATCAATTGATTTGATTGAAAAATAGTTTCATAGATTTTGATGACAATACACGTATTCAAAGTGCTGAACATTCGTTGATCCTCGTTAAATACTGGAAAATGGTGGTCTCCCTTCTATTATATATATTATAATCTCCAGATTAAGTCTTTATGCAGTTGAATTATTGTTGCATTGATCACACATAGCAAGTCATTTCCTTTCATTTTCTCTTGTTTTAATTATGTTAATACAAACTGTGGTAAACGTCATTCATATGGAATGTTAGTATCGCCAAAAAAGATGAAATTTTTTTTGAAGTCGCATAGTTTCATTGACTTCCATTCTTTGGTCAACTTCAACCCTTAACTGTTTTCACTTACTAATGTTTTCACTTATTAATAATGTTTTCACTTACCGATGTGTCTAAAACATTCTACACGTATATCAGCGCTGTTTTACAATTTGTCATTGTGCTAATGGAGGTAACTCTCTTTTGCTAAGAGATTCGTTCATTTTTTCATCTTCTAATTTAGGACACTCAAACCAACAATACTCAGAGCATTAAAAAAAAAAAAAGCTGTGACAATTTTTTTTTTTTATGTAACAAAGTTGATAACATTAATAATACAAAATGTAATCTTTACACGACTATTAAGAGAATCGTTTTGTCTTCATATGCTTATTTACAACGCTAAAACCAACGCACCAACGATGTTTTCATTAAATGAAAACATTAAAAAAGTATTGCATTGGTCAGTTTAGTATAATAGTAAACCATATAGGAGCCTCTTCATGTAAAACAGACACACGCACACACAGACATTGAGCTCTATGTATATACAAATGTAAACATGTCCATGGATAATTATGTTATGATATATATATGCTTGCATATGGGAGCATCATAATGATGGAAAGAATAATTGTTCCCACTTAGCATTTAGGTAAATGCTTTTCTCTATAAATAGTTTAATATAGTTATCAGTATCGCAAATAAAAATATAAATCAATAGAATTCTCTCCCCCTTTCTCTCTCTCTCCCCCTTTCTCTCTCTCTCCCCCTTTCTCTCTCTCTCCCCCTTTCTCTCTCTCTCTCCCCCTTTCTCGCTCTCTCCCCCTTTCTCGCTCTCTCCCCCCTTTCTCGCTCTCTCCCCCCTTTCTCGCTCTCTCCCCCCTTTCTCGCTCTCTCCCCCCTTTCTCGCTCTCTCCCCCCTTTTTCGCTCTCTCCCCCCTTTCTCGCTCTCTCCCCCCTTTCTCGCTCTCTCCCCCCTTTCTCGCTCTCTCCCCCCTTTCTCGCTCTCTCCCCCCTTTCTCGCTCTCTCCCCCTTTCTCGCTCTCTCCCCCCTTTCTCGCTCTCTCCCCCCTTTCTCGCTCTCTCCCCCCTTTCTCGCTCTCTCCCCCCTTTCTCGCTCTCTCCCCCCTTTCTCGCTCTCTCCCCCCTTTCTCGCTCTCTCCCCCCTTTCTCGCTCTCTCCCCCTTTCTCGCTCTCTCCCCCCTTTCTCGCTCTCTCCCCCCTTTCTCGCTCTCTCCCCCCTTTCTCGCTCTCTCCCCCCTTTCTCGCTCTCTCCCCCCTTTCTCGCTCTCTTTTCCCCCCTCCTTTCCCGCTCTCTTTTCCCCCCTCCTTTCCCGCTCTCTTTTCCCCCCTCCTTTCCCGCTCTCTTTTCCCCCCTCCTTTCCCGCTCTCTTTTCCCCCCTCCTTTCCCGCTCTCTTTTCCCCCCTCCTTTCCCGCTCTCTTTTCCCCCCCTCCTTTCCCGCTCTCTTTTCCCCCCCTCCTTTCCCGCTCTCTTTTCCCCCCCTCCTTTCCCGCTCTCTTTTCCCCCCCTCCTTTCCCGCTCTCTTTTCCCCCCCTCCTTTCCCGCTCTCTTTTCCCCCCCTCCTTTCCCGCTCTCTTTTCCCCCCCTCCTTTCCCGCTCTCTTTTCCCCCCCTCCTTTCCCGCTCTCTTTTCCCCCCCTCCTTTCCCGCTCTCTTTTCCCCCCCTCCTTTCCCGCTCTCTTTTCCCCCCTCCTTTCCCGCTCTCTTTTCCCCCCTCCTTTCCCGCTCTCTTTTCCCCCCCTCCTTTCCCGCTCTCTTTTCCCCCCCCTCCTTTCCCGCTCTCTCTCCCCCCCTCCTTTCCCTCTCCCTCTCCCCCCCTGTTTTTATTTGTTAACCACCTTCATCTCCTTATCTATTTTTGCACTGTTAGAACTTATTATAGTTTTGCATTAAATTAGTAATTGTAGAGAAAGATAACTTAGCAACATTTAATTTTTCTCCAAATTGGTCACTTTCAAAAGTTTTTCTTGATAATTTGATAAAATTCCTTCGGTAAATTAGTTTGTATGTGTGCGCTATAAGGTAAATCAAACCATATGCAATTTCTGTCTTTTTATTTCCGATATTTTGTGAGGTAATATTGTTTCCATTATTTCTAGGATGAATAATAAAATACAATATGGCAATGGATAAATCTAACACGTATAAAATTTATACGGTTAGATTTATCCATTGCCATATTGTATTTTATGATGTTGCTACTTTCCCATCCATTATGTTCATTTTACTATATTTCACCTCATTATCTTAATCTAACTAATGCTTCATTATATTCTTTCTTGCTATTAAATATGTTCATTATGAGATAATTTGAATATTCTTTTCGATATGCTAGGAATAATAGCTCTCTTTGCTGAGATTGGATGGTTTGATTTAGAGTCAATATAAGATAACGTTTGATTAGGTTTATGGTATGTGTATTCATATGTATTAAGTTATGGGTGATATCTAAAAATTTACTATTTCATGATTTTTATAAGTCGATATCTTCAAAAAAGTTTAACACTTGCCCCCCCCTTTATATTTCTAGCTAAATCATTAAGAATGTAGAGACCTACTAGATCAGTTACCTGTGCAGAGTCTGGGGCACCTATCTATTACTCTTAATTCCATCTCTTTCTAAATAATCGATTGTAATAAAGAACAGTGGGAGTAAAAAGATTAGAATGGTCCATTATAAAGATAAGGAAATATCATTTCAAGTAGTAATACTATCTTACTTGTAGCCATAAAGATAAAGAGAAAGTGATACTATGTGTTGCCCTATTTGACAACATCATGAACCTTAATGTTGTTTCCGTGGTCTTCTTTTCTGGTTCTAGCGATGTCATCATCTCTTACCGAGGAGTCAAACATAAAAATAAAACTCAAAAGAAAACACTGATTCTGATAATTTGTGTGTGTGCTTTTGACTGTCAAACTGGACACTATCCCTAACAATAGCAAACAACAGACTGTCCACAAAACTGCTTCCAAACATTGTAAAGCTGTCATAAGACTGCTTGCCAGTCCTAAAACTAATTCTAAATATATTTCTGTCTTTTTGTTCCAGTTCACTGCCACACCTTGATTACAACCTTACCTCAGCTCTCTTTTTTCTACCTCGAGGAACAACTTCTTTTCAATTGTTCTGTCTGAGAAACCCATTTCCTCTTTCTTTTGTTATATTTCTTTTCCTCTTTCTCTCATACTTCATTGCACTCCAGGAGGGTGTGGGGAAACATAGATGTTATTACACAAGTAATAATACTATTTAACTTTAGCTTTAAAAAGAAAGAGTGAATGAGAGGGAGATATGGAGAGCATAGACAGTTTGCATTTTGTCATTTTATTTCTATTTAACTGGCATTGCAAATTCAAAAATGAGTAAAAATAAATCTCAAGTAAATTTGAAACTTACCTAATAGCTAATTGATTAGAAAGTAACTCCTATACTTGAAATGTATGACAGAAACATAGTTTTTAAAATAAATTTGAAGAAAAAAAAACAGTTTATGAATATTTTTATTTATTATAGTTAAAATATTTTTTATCAAAAAAAAAATGCTTAGAAATAAAATAAAAACAAATTGTGGAATGTAATTAAGTGAAATAAACACATTTATTTGTAAAAAATATATAAAAAGTAAAAATATTTATTTGTAAAAAAAAAAAAAAAAAAATTTAATAATGAATATAAGTAAACATACTTGTTCGAAAAAATAATGAAAGTTTTAATTGCATTTTTACCCCAAACAAAGGACGGTGCCACTCTGATGTAAGCGGCTACTGTCAGGGACATAAGTTGAAGGGGTACTATGTAGGGAGTTGAGCAGCAAGATGTTTGTTCACATTACATTTGAACTTTTGCATATCAGTACAGTTGGGGAAGCAGGGAATTCCAAAGTCTATCAGTTCTGGGGAGGAAACTATTAGAGTAGAAGGCTTTCTTACATCTAGGGATTTCTGTGTTTGGGTGAGACTTTGCCGTTTGAGTTTTTCGGGGGTATTTACATCGAGGGGGGGGGTACAAGGGCTTTTAGTTCATCGGAGCATCCACCATTAAAATATTTGTAAAACAGGCAGAGGGATGCAACATTTCGTTGATGGGACAGATTGAAGCTTAGATGACAGTTCAGGACATATCAGGTTGGTGACTCTTTTGAACCCTGTCCAGGAGTGAGACTAGTAGCAGATGCACCAGGCCAAATGTGACCATACCCCATACATGGGCAAATGTTGGCCTTGTAGAGATACAGGATATTCTCGGGCGTAAGTAACTTTCTAGCATGGTAGAGAGAGCCTACTTTCTTTGCAGCAGCTTGGCAATGCCTCAGTGTATCTGTTCCAGTTCATGTTCCTTGTGAATGTTAAGACGAGGAGTTTGAACAAAGTACTTTCAGGTAATGTATCTCTAGCCATAGCTATAAGTGGTTGAGAAGGTTTCTTTGTAGGAAACAAGCTTAGTCTTGGCAGCATTGAATGTGACCATCTATTTTTTACCCCATTCCACTAGACTGGAGGTCTTCCTCTAGGGTTTCCGCCATTGCTTTGGGGATGTGTTCATTTGTTTTCTCCTCGTGCTTGTTATAGAGCATGGTGTCATCAGCAAATATACCTATCTTGGAGATAATTTTATCAGGCAGGTCATTTATGAAAATCAGGAATATTAAAGGTTCAAGGATTGACCCTTGAGATACATCTGCATTTATATCATTGTTTAACCGCACAACGATCGAGGACAACTTAAATTCTTCTCTTAAGGATTTAATTAAATGTTTGTTCAGTAATACCATAGGATCTGAATTTCCTGAGAAGACCATTGTGCCATATCCTGTCAAAAGCCTTAGATATATCTAGGGCTACTGCCCTCCCCTCACCTGTCTTCTCCAGTGCATTGTATATACGTTCAGAGATTAGTTAGACTATCTGCAGTAGAACAGGCTTGCCTAACTCCATATTGATGGTTGGACAGAAGTTTACCAACTGTAAGGTGGTGGATTAGAGCTTGATTAATTAATGGGTTAGTTCTTTCGCAAGTAAGTAAAAATTAATTTTTTTAAAAAAGTTAATGAAAGTACATAAACATTTATTTGTAAAAGAAAAAAAATAAATAAATAAAATAAAATAATGAACTAAAACATTTAAACGATATTTTGGCAACATCACCAAATTGGCTGAGACTATTTCCTATGAGCAATAACTTGAGTAAGTTAGTTTAGTGATCACTGAAAAAATGTCAAATGCTTTAACGTTGATAAACTATTCTGAACCAGGAGCTCTGTTTGAGATTAAGGGGCTCCGGAAGCCCTTTCTTAAAGACCAAATGCTTTATATGGAAAAATAAAATAGCTGCAGACATTTAATTATTGACATTTTTTTACTGGAAATAGATATGATCCATAACTACAGGTGTGAAGAGTTTCAAGATGATTCATGAAAAAGTAAATAAAAAAATAAATGCAACAGTTTTTGATTAAACAAAAATTGGTTGTAAACATGAAAATATAGTAAAATTACGAACAGTAACAACTAATGAACAAGTATAAGTTAAAATTTGAAATTAATGTTTTTCTTATTTATTTTAGAAATTATCTTGTTCCTATTTACGATGCCTCCCCACGGGACAGAGTTAGACACCAGGGTCGTTTTTTAATGTGGAGAAAAGAAACAGAAATAAAAATTTTATCTTGTTAGTGTTTCGTGAAGAAACTTTGTTCTGCTTAGGGGTTCCATGGTGTTTGTTCTAAACTACAGCATGATTAGAAAGTAATTTCCTCTGCTTGAAACTTATTACTGAAATATAATTCTTACAAGAAATGAATAGGAGGGGGTAGAGTGAGAGATTACATGTCCATCTTCTTCGATGCCAACTTTGTTTCTCTTGACCACGTGGTGTCCTTTGTGTTTTTTTTTGTTTGTTTTTTTCTTGTCCCACCAGCGTGCGCACACTTCCTAATTTGTATATGTACTTTCTTTTCAGCTACTGCTGCTAATATCCTCGCAAGCCAGCTATCTTACAGCTCCTGATATTTTCCCTATGCGCTCATATTTGCTCTGTTACACATCTCGTCAACCCAAATATTTAAACGGTTTTAGCTTTGATAAGTACCGACCCATTAGTTAAATAAAAAAAAAAATGAAAAATGATTTTGTAAAATCAGTTGATGCAGTTGCCAGGTGTTTTGAAAAGCTAGTGTCGGATACTGGCACCCATATTGAATTCTAAATTAATCCCTACTTATTATTTTCATTTATTGTAAAGATTTTATTTCAATAAATTACAAGCACTTAATAATGGGAGTTACATTCCAATTATCCTGCATAAAGAATAAATGTACGTTCAGTATATTTGACATTCGAGTAATGCAAGAGAGATCAGTTCATTCATTGATATTTTTAAAATGGTGCCGATTATTATGATGCATGAAGCTACACATTTATAAAATCAGATCTTCAGTTATTGTTATATAAATACTTCACAGCATATGTGAATGGAAAGATTGCATGGTTTGACCTTTAATTATGTAAAGAAACAAAGGAATTTATGACATTTATCAACTACAATGTTGACTTTGTATGGACTTTATTTTTTATTTTGTTTTCTCTTAACAAATTCAAAATCAATTGTGAAAGTCTCAATCATGTGAACAACACAATAGACTATGAAGCTCCTCAAACTTACATCATGCAAGTACGTTTTTTTTTTGTTTTGTTTTTTTGTATTTTTTGTTTTCTACCTTTTTTATGTATCTTGAGTATTTAGCAGCATTCTGTCGGTCAGTATGTAATAGTAGAATATTAGAACTTCCTGATGACCCTGCATTTCTAAATAATTTGCAGCAGAAACATGTATGCACATATGTAACCAATGATATTTGATAAATAAACATATATAGTGTTGTGTATATTCTTTCACGTTTCATTTTACTTCAGTTAAAGTTCTCAGAAATCATTACATCTATATAAGACATAGATATTCAAATGTTCTATTAAATTTTTCCTTTTATCTTTCAAATACTGAGTTAGTAAAGAAGTTGAGAACCTAATTTTCCTCTCCACAATTGATCATTTAAATATGTCATGGTATATCTTTTTTTTTTTGGGGGGGGGGGGGGGGGTCTCTTGATCTTACTGAATTCCAGGACAAGAATTTATCTATTCTGGTAGAGTATCCAGCTTTATGCTATTACTTGAGGTAATATTACTTGGAGAAGGTGCATCTTTCTTTGTAAAAAAAAGTCTTGAAAAATGGTATGCACTGTATCTAGGTGGGGTACTATCATTATACCAGGTTTGGTCATGATCGGTCTGGTGGTTTGGGCTGTAGGAAAGTTTTACACACACACGAATGGTAGTACTCTATATATAGATAAATTTATGTATGTAGAGAGAAAGAGAAAGCCAGTCATAGTCATCTTAACATGTGGATTTGTTTCTAATGGCCTAACAAGATGTTGCATGAATGTGTGTAAATATGTCAGAATCTATATACCGTTAAAATTCTTGTTCTCTTGCACATTTTTCAGCAGTACATTATTTAGATGGTGGGAGGGGTATCACTTGGCGGGAGGTGTGCCATAGGTAGGGTGAACCGTCTCCTTCGTTTAATGTCTTTTTTTTTTCTTTTTTCTTTTCTTTTTTTTTTTTTTCTCATCAGATGTGCATTACGTGTTGGCCATAGTTGTATGAAGTAATTTTCTTCATGGAATTTTGATTTTAGATTTTGTCATTGCTTGCGGCCACCTTCACCTCAATCGAGATATATGTAGCAGAGCTTCATTCAACATGTCCATACCATGACAGGTGGTTGAAACTCGGAATAATGTAGATAAAAGATAGATAAGAGGTGGTGGGAGGAATGGAATTATATAAATAAGAGAGGGAGGAGAGACAGGAAAGGAAATGACATAACAAGAGTTTCATAGATATTTGGAAATTTCAAAATATTTTCAAATATAAAACATTTTAGATTTTCTAAATATTTATGAAACTCTTTTCATGTTTCAAATATATGCCCACTCTCTCCCCTTTCTCTTTCTCTCTTCACTATTGTTTTCGTTTCTCTTCTCCTTTTTTGCTCTTATTCACCTCAAACAAGGCATATTGCCACTCGGACGCAAGAGACTACCATTTCGGACAATATCTACAGGGACACTACATAGGGAGTTGAACAGATAAGATATGTTTACATTACACTTCTGCATGTCAGTACAATCAGGGAAGCACGAAACCGAGAGGGAATTCCAAAGACTAGCATTCAAGAGAAGAAACAACTAGGTTTTTCGGCATCTAAGTATCTCTACAGTGAAGGGGTGGGATTTTGCTGCTTGACAGGTTAGTTGGAGGTATTTACATAGGGGCACACATGTGCTATGAGTTCATCAGAGTACATTTCATTAAATTATTTGTAAAACAGGCATAGGGGTGCAGCATTGCAGTGATGGGACAGAGATTGGAGTTTGATTAATAATGCAGGACCTATTTGGTTGCAGATTCTTTTTTGGATCCGATAGTGGTAGATGCACTAGCCTAGATGTAACAACAATACTCCATTGAAGAGATACAGGATACTGGCTGGTGTAAGTAGTTTTCTAGTACCATAGGAGCCCACTTTATTTGCAGCAGCCTTGGCAATGTCCTCACTGCATTAGTTCCAATTCATGTTACCTGTGAATACTTAGCTGAAATTTTGGAAATTCTAAAACGTTTTCACGGATGTAAAAATATTGTAGATTTTTTTAAAATGTGAAATATATGCCCATTTTCTCTATCTCCCTTTCACTCTTCCCTGCTTTCTCTCTCTCACTATCTCTCTATTTAAAAATGCTAAATGATTTTCTTGGGTATTTATTACTGACTCAACGGGTCACTAATGATGTACTAATCATTATAATCTATTTAATTTTTGCTTTTGCTATGTTTTACCTTTCATAATGCATCCTAATTTTGTTTTTCTTCTTCTGCAGCTCTCCTGTTTCCTCGGCTGTGCATCATGCGGCCTTTGTTGCAGTGCATGCCATCCCGTCAACGAATCTACAAGTACACGGATTATGTACACAATCTTCCTTGTCATGTGCGTGTTACTTGCATGTCTGATGCTCGTGCCTCAGGTTCAAACAGAAATTAGTTCCTCGGTAAGCACGTTAGTTTTTTCTTTCATTAGCCCTTCTTTATTGAAATAATTATTGCAAGCAAAAAAAAGAACAGCATCATTCAACTGCACATATACCCTGTCAACCTCCCTCCACTTCATAATTACAAAGGTCCCCTGTTCTAAAAAAAAAAAAAAAAAATTTTTTTTAAATAACGGTTCTGATTTTTTTATTGATTTATTTTTGTATTTTAAATTTTTTTTACATAATTTTTTTTTTTGTTTTATTTATTTTTTTTTTTTATTTAAAAAAATTCATTTTGACTAGTCTCTAAACCGGTATTTTTTTATTTTTATTTTTTAATGCATTCAAACATTGGAAATAGTTTTGCTATTAACTCACATGCACACCAGGGCCCAAGATAAGAACAGACTATGGCTGTAACAAATGCAAAAAAAAAATCTTGTCTGTATTTTCCTGATGAAGACTCTTATTAGAATAAAAAATTAGAAAGTTAATAAGTAAAAATAATTATTTAAAAAACAAACTGCATTTTGATTTGTGTGTGTAATATAAAGCTGAACGTCTGTGTGTCTGGTCACAAATAGGCTCCTATATGGTTGAATATTATAGAAAACTGATCACATATAATGATACATGTATGGAGACACAGGAATGGGTATGTTTGATCTGGCATAATGATGATTCATTAAAATTGTGGGGTCTGCATATGCGCCTGGTCCACAAAGTATGGAAATAAAAAAAATTAAAAAAAAACGTTTATAAGTGTTTTTGATATAGATGTACATAATAATACTTTGATAAGTATATTTTAACTTAAGTAGGGATGGTATAATAAAATTGTGGGGTCTGCATTCACACCTGGCCTCCATAAAATGGAAATAGGCACAAACTTTAAAGACTTTTCATATCTATCTGCGTAAGTATAATTTGATAATTATGTTTCAGTTTGAAGAAATATGGTATAATAAAATTATGGAGTGTTCGTTCGCGCCTGACCTCCATAGAATGGAAATATGTCACAGTTTAACAAGGTTTTTTAATATATATCCACAGAATATTGTGATAAGTGTTCCAGTGTGAACAGTTATGGTATAATAAATTATGGGGTTTATCTATTTTATTTTTACTTTCATATTTTGCTTTGGTTTTGATACCCCCAAATTCGAAGCTATCTCTTTACAACCCTTCCTTTTCATAACCTATCATACTTTCATAAATCAGTTCATTTTCTGTAGGCTGTTTTTGAACCCAGTCAATGACAGGTACTTTTGCTAATATATATATATATATATATATATATATAGTAAGTTATAAAATATATATGGCGATTAAGCTACACTGAATATTCCGCGTTTCATCCACTCTAGGACTCTTCAGGCTTATGCGCCTAAGCCTGAAGAGTCCTAGAGTGGATAAAACGCGGAATATTCAGTGTAGCTTAATCGCCATATATATTTTATAACTTACTAACTAGCTCTACCTACGTATTAAGCACTTTTGAAGTAAATACTTAGTTTTCGCATAAATTTTTACTTTCGTATATTAATTTTATGTGAGTAAATGAAGTAGTTATATATATATATATGTATATATCTCCATATGGCATAATAACGTTGACACACGCAGTTTCCATCAGATCACCGAAGTTAAGCAACGTTGAACCTGGCTAATACCAGATGGGTGACACCTTCATACTCTGGCCCCATCAGGAAGACATCCAGGCTCTCCTAGATCATGTGAACTCGATAAGACCATCGATACAGTTCACAATGGAGAAAGAAAAAGATAACCAACTGGCCTTCCTTGATATACTCATATCACGCACAGAGCATGGGTTTAAGACATCCGTATATCGCAAGCCTACCTTCACCGGACAATACCTAAATTTCAACTCCCATCACCCATACAGTATCAAACATGGAATCGCACGCTGCTTACAACATCGAGCAGAGACAATAAGTAGCGACACCATTACATACCACCAAGAAATGGTCAGGTTGAAGAATACCCTCCGTCGTAACAACTACCCCGATAGCATACTATCCACCAGACGTGTTAATAGTATAAGAGAGGAGAATGAAACCCAAAACCCTCCAACGGTCTGCCTACCATACATACGAGGCATCTCCGAAAAGATTCAGAGAATATGTGCCCCCTACAACATCAGGACGGTATTCAAAAGCGAGTCAACACTCAGATGACACCTGGTACGAGTGAAGCCCCGCATGGATGAGAACATGACCAAAAACTACATATACTCCATCCCATGCAGTTGCAGAAAGGTTTACAAGGGAGAAACATGCCGCCCCCTTAAAGTAAGGGTGGAAGAACACCGAAAAGCGGTAACTAAAGGGGAGACGGAAAAATCGGGTATAGCCAACCATGTCTGGATGGAGAGGGGGGATCATCGCCCCCTATGGGATGAAGTAAAAATGATAAACAGAGAGACCCACTGGAAAGTGAGAAAACTTAAAGAAACAGCTCACATGCTCGGACATAACAACCTACTGAGCAAACCAAGCATAGAGCTGAATGCAATTTGGACACCTCTGATAGAGAGAGAAAACCTTGAATAACAACATAGGTTTAACATTAACAAAAACCAACTAAGAATTGTCCTAGTGACATATGGCCGAGTGGTCCTAGACGTTGTATCAAAGTTTACAGTTACCCAAAGGTGCTGAGTTCAATCCTGAACGAAGGCAGTGAAAAAGTAACATTGAAAAACAGAGAATCAGCAACTATGTCCCATAGCTGGAGTCCGAACACGGTACCACCGTAATAATAATAAAGGGTTGGGTTCGAGACTCCTAACAAACCGTTCACCTGACGAAGGCCGGAGGGCAAAACGGCCGAAACATTGTGACAATAACAACCAAGATGAGGAAGTCAGTCCGACAATCTCAACCAATAATATATAGCAATACACATGAAAAAATTGAAATAGCTTGAAATATTTCAATATTGGTATGCATAGAAAGAGCTTGATGAGCTAAGAAAGAATCTTTTTAAATTTTTAAAATCTGATTAAAATTAAGGAAGTTATGGCTATTTTTGTGCCTCACACGTTTGGATATTTTTCCTCTTTAAGACCATATGCGTTTCGTCACATTTTTTACACTACTTTTTCAGTAAAAATGTCATATCTTTGTTAAAACACAAGACTAAGAAATGAAATTTACCATATAAGTGTATTTTTGTACAAGGAATCAGAATATGCAACTGAAAATCTCCCAAAGTTTATGGTTTCCAAATAATCTGCAGTAAATGTGCATAAATATGCAGCAATTCCTTAAAAACGCCATGTATCCATAAACAGAAAAGAAGTTGGAGAACTCAAAGTTGAATTGTAATGTGCTTTATGTACAAAAAACTTTAATCTAAACATCAGACCATTTAAAAATGAATATATTGCAATATTTCTTTGGTATTATTGTAGAGTAACACCTTCTGTTTAACCCCACTCAACTCCTTCTGACCACCCCTCCAAAATGTGATTCTACCTTTTTAGAAAATTATGTATAAAATGCCATGAAAAACTTTAATGAAAGATAAACAAATTATTTTAGAATTGAATGTAAAATAATTTCCTATTACAGATCATTCTAGCATTTTAGGGCAGTTAACTGGGGGGTTTTTTCTATGGGAAAATATGCATGCTTTTTTTTTTTTTTTTTTTAAAGATGATTATGTGTAGTTTTAAGTGGGTTTCTATGCAATGAGAATATGGGGAGGGTTGCCATTCGGACTTTGAATTAATTGTAGGGCTAAGGAAAATTATGTGTGAACATACTGAAAACTTGACAGAGACAAAGCTAACAAAAACAATATTAGAGGGGGGAGCGGTTAGTTTCACAAAAATTTAATGTAAAATAATTCACCATTTCCTGGCCATTCTAGCATTTTAGGACAGTTAACCAATTTATTTTTATGTATACTTTTCTTTAAGGAAGGATCTATTTTTTGTTTGTTTGTTTTAGATGCTTGTATGTGGCTTACAGAGGTATTTTGTTGGGGGGGGGCTTGCCACTCGAACTTAGTGTTATTGTTAGGGTTAAAGAGTGTTTTAGGAGGAGACTTGCCACACATAATTTGGATTAGAGGTGAAGTTAAGAGAGCTTTTTTTCAAAGAGAGCGTTCATCACTCATATTTACTGTTAGCGGTTCATATTTTTTAGTGTTTTTATTTAATGTAACATGTTTATTCAGCTTGAGAACAATGTTTACCGATGTTTTGGAAAATTTAAAATGGCGCCCGACTTTCTTGAAACAGTAAGTTTGGGGAAAAGAGTTAAAAATAAAAAAGTAGACAAAATACTGCTAGAAACTCGCTCAATATATGTTACCATGACATAGGCTGACATATATTCGGTGAGTTTTTAACAGTATTTTGTATAGTTTTTTATTTTTAACTCCTTTTCTCAAACTTACCGTGTCAAAGAGTCGGGCCGGGCGCCATTTTTAATTTTCCAATACATCGGTAAACACTGTACGTTTTTCGAGCTGAATGAACATGTTACATTAAATAAAAACACTAGAAGATTATCCAGTTAGGTAGAAAAGTAACTTATCTTGCCTTTGATAACATTTATTTGTTATATATTTGTTTTTTGACAACTTTTTCGAATCAATGTATAAACGAGATTTCGATACTTATTTTGATTTTGAAAAAAAACATTTGTGGCTGTTCGCAATAAAACATTGTTTTAATTCGCTGTTCAAAACTAATTTAAAGAATAAAAGTGCATGCAAGCTATATATCTACAAAAGTTTATTTTAACCATGTTTTTAAATTTGACGAGAAATGTGAGAAATTGCAACAGATTCATAATGCCGAATTGGTTGGGATTGTTGTTATTATACATTCTGAAAACCGAATAGTTCTAAACTAATGTTATTCTGATAACAAAATAGCTCTAATTAAACATATAAGAACATTTATATTCATATTTTCATGTTTTTCTTAATTCGTTCTTGAATAAAAATTAAAGAACGTGTTTTGTTTACACTGTGCTATCGCTGATTCTACAGGCTGGAGCTGCTGCTGCTGCTTCTAGTAATACTAACTTCATTTGACCAAATTCGAGAAATAGAAACAATTTTTTTTTTCGGGTAGGTCCTTTTAAATTATCAATTACCGCGGTCCTACTCAACATAAAATAATACTTTTAATTGATAAAGATAGTAAAAAGATTGATTTACTTACTACTGGGTGTCCGAAGAATTTTTTTTTCAAAATATTCGATACTCGTCATATTAAAGTCTTATTTTTAACACGACAAAAAAAGAAATGGTCAAAAATATTTTGGACACTTGACAGTATTAAGATTAACACCTCTTCTGATTGGTTCCCAAATTTCATGACGAAATTCTTCATACAATCATGGTACGGACCTTTAGAAAACAGGGGGGGGGTCATTACAAAACCTTACCGAAAACGCCATTTTATGGCGTTCACATTTTTATCACTTTATTTGCTTAAAACTCTTAAAATATATAATGTACATTCATATTTATTAATTCTTTTGAAAGTATATTCATTTCCGAACAAAACAGTAGTAATTTGAAGACTTGAAGTGCTTTGGTTTAAAAAATATGGCTATTTTAGTAGAACTACCTTGAAATCTGTGATTATCCAAAGTGTTTTTTCGTCCATGTGTATTACTAATATATATGTTAAGAGTCCACGTATGCTTTTAGGATAGTGATTTAAAGGTTATGAAGGTTTTTTTTAAGCATTTTTGTATTTAATATTATTTTTTTATATTTCAAGCGGACTTCTGCTCTGGGTCACAAAAAAGTATCGAAAAGAAAAAAAACATGTTCGAAAAAGTTAACGTGGATTATTTTAGCAGTTTGTGGAAGAAGATTGTATTTTTTATTAAATATTTTTAAATGTTGCAACGTAATAGCGTTTAATTCAAACTGCAAAAATGAAAAAATTATGTTGTCCAATTTCTACTGTACACTTTGTAACCCTTATCCTCGAGTGGCCTTGGTAAGTAGTGATGCCTATGTAAAAATATATATATATATATATGGCATCACAAGTGAGAAATCATCTCATAGTGGCTGAATAAAATCAAGATGGGAATATCTTGATGGATAAGAGACATATCGGCAGAATATATTGAAGCCTCTTTTATGATGACAGGAAATCGGCCGAAGATTACCAAACCGATAGAAGGACCGCCGATCTTAGAGGCAGAAGTTGAAAATGCCATCATAGAAATGAAGAAAGGAAAGGCTGTTGGACCAGACTCTATACCAGTGGGAACGCATAAAACACTTGATAAAATAGGTATTAATAAGATATCTGTTCTTTTCGATAGCATTTATGACACTGGAAAGATTCCCACAGGTATGCTAATCACCACATTCATCACACTCCCCAAGAAACCTGGAACAGTCGACTGTGAATGTCACAGAACAATTAGCTTGATGAGTCCTACATTGAACCTTTTACTGAAAATGAGACTGCGAAATAAAATATGATCTGAAATATCAGAAGCGCAATTTGGATTTGTCGCAGACAATGGAACAAATGCCATATTCACAATGATGATGCTGACAGAAACATGTATAGAGATGCAGAAAGACCTGTTTTATCAATTTCTCAAAAGTCTTTGATAAAGTAAGATCTGAAATGCTAAAAAAACTAGCCACTGATGGGAAAGACCTTAGAATTCTGAGTAATCTCTATTGGAGACAAAAGGCAACAGTTCGAATAGATGGAGAGCACAGTGAGGAAACCTTAATAAGAGGAGTCTGCCAAGGATGTGTTTTGTCAGATTTAATCAACCTCTAAAGTGAAAATGTACTGAGAGAAATTGAGGATATTTAAGCAATAAGTTTGGGTGGACACAAGATTAAGCATCCAAGGTATGCAGACGACACTTAATAGCACAATCCAAAGAGACCTTCGAACACATGCTGGATATTGTGGTGGAAACAAGTGAAAGTAAAAGACTTAAACATCTCAAAAACGGTAAGCATGGCAATATCCAAGAACATGCAAGCTACAATGTCACAATGTACGAGTTAAACAAGTTGATAAATTCAAATATCTGGAATACTGGATCACATCTGATGGAAGGTGCACTACCGAAATACAAAGTTGTATAGTCGCAAAGTCACCTTTAAGAGATTATCATCAATCATATCCAACAGAAACATTAAAATAGACAGCAAATTCAGAATGCTCCGTACATATGTATGGTCTGTTCTATTATGCGGTTGTGAGTGCTGGACAATCACCAACAGCACAACGAACAGATTAGAGGCAACTGAAACTTGATTCCTTAAGAGAATTTTCAAGATATCTTGGACAGATGTCACCCCCTTCAAGCCGGTCGGTTGAGGACAATCGTCGACCTCGGAACCCTTCCACTCTAATTACGGCAGTCTGAAAACGACCCGACTCTGGTGGTTTACAGTTCACTATTTTCATCCTTTCAGTGACCACTGTCAGTGATAATTCTTAGCCGTTTAAAGTTGCTGGTATGGGAAAGTGACTGAATTATTGGTTGATCGTCTAAATATATACTCCGGACCTGTCGTTGTGTACCCTGCTAACGATGAACATCAACGATAAGAGAGCCGTGGATTTCAGTGTGGTGAAAAGAAAATTAAAACAATTCCACACCCGAATAAACAATGAATCTAAGTTTATTCGCAATAGTAATGTTCTTATAGCGTTTCAGTCTTGAAGGTAGCCGGTGTTTAGCTATTCTGAGAATGTGCACGAAAACGGTGGCTTGTGACTTCGAGAGTACCCAGAAGTAACCGGTCACTCCCGGTGGCTAGCCAAAACTTACTTCTAGTTGTTTCGAAATGTTTTGAGTTGAAATAAGGCTATTGGTAGTTGAAGAAACGTTAGTTGAAGCCCACTCTGCTAGATCTTAACATGGAGCCGATCGAGTATCAATCTCATCGAACTAATTTTTGGGTTGCTGTTGTCGAGTATATATACACATTCGTGCCTGCCCTTTGGTTGTCACGAGTATATCTCCCTTTGTTTAAAAAAAAAAAAAAAACTTGCCTGTCATTTGATCTCTCAAACTTTCTTTTCCAAAAATAAACAACTGCTTCGCTTCAAGACTCTGATCTTTACAAATATTTGGGTACATAGTCTTTTTTTTATTATTAACCACAGAGTCATATGATGCCCACATTTTTTGGCTATTTTTTTTTTTCAACGGGATATCAACCCTATACCCGTACTTGGTTACACAGAAAAAACAAGCCAGAAAATGACAAACCCAGAAAGGTCCCTAATAAGAACCGTATGAAAAGGACAAATGAGCTTCATGGGTGATGTCTACAGAAATAGCGGAATAGAACAGATTAGCTTGATGTGAAAGATCATGGGTAGAAGAAGCAGAGGGCGAGAGCAAGAAACATACATTGACAGCCTGAATACCTGGGCAACATTAAAACTGATGGGTAGTAATGAACTCATGTATGCCTCAAGAGTTAATTTTCACCTTTTTATTAGCTGACTGATGTAACACCTCTGGCATAAACCTTTTAAATTTTGCTTTTGGTTTCAGTTTCAGTTTCAGTTTCGATTCTAGCTGATAGCACTCAAGTCATTTTTTTTTTTTTTTACGTGATTAAAATAGGAATTAAGCTGGCAGTTTACAATTGACATTTTTTGTCCTCTCTTCAGAAAAAATAGATAACTTGATTCTTGTGGTTTATTTGAAATTGAAAATCTTCACAAAAAATACTTTATTTTCAATCTTAATTTAGTCACAAATTATTGACAGTGATAAAAAAAAACAACATGAATTGAAGAATTAAAATAGTTTCTTCCAAAATTCAAACAAAATTCATTTGGTGGTGATAATAAATATATATATATATATATATGTAAGTGAACGTGTCTGTGTACATTTTCCTATGCAATAACTCTGTCAATTTTTAGTCTACAGACTCGAAATTTGATATACAGGGTACTAAGATTTGGGAAAATCGATGTGATCGGTTTTTGGCCAGAAATTTGGCGATTAAGGGGTCAAAGTTCAACAATTTGACCTTTGAAAACTCTACCAAACTCCTCCAACAATTTTGGGTCTACGTACTTGAAATTTTAGATATAGGTTCCTTGGACATGGATCTAACTTAATAACTTGATTTGAGCCCAAAACAATAAATTTTAAGGGGTCATAATAGGGGCTGGTGCTACCAGATTGGCTTTCTTAGACAAAATGCACCTACATCGATTTCTGTTTTTGTTTTCTATTCTCTTTTGTAAAACTTAATGGTCTACAAAAACAAAACAAAATCAACAGCCTCTTCCTCCTCCTTTCTTTTTCCTTCCCTACTTCCCGGTCCTGCATATGACCTTAAACTATATCTGATGGTGAGCCCCCAGTTTGCGGGCTTTGGGGAGCATGGAGCCACCCTTTAATTGCCATTGCTCCCAGGTCCACTCTGACCCGGAGTAGTAGTACCTGTTAGAGTCCCAACTATGGGTTAAATAGAAAAAAAAAAAAATACATTCTATAAAAAATTATTCTTCAAAATCTGATCAGATTCCACTTGACCCTGTCGGCAGGGCATCAGAATATGCCGACTACCCCCCTGCAGAGAGTAGAAGTCCCTCAATGGGGCTACCTGTTGGCCATAGGTAGCGACCCGTAATATCTTTAGGACGTGATCCTGGTGGTTAAAAGACTTGGAGGTCAGGTTTTAGTACTCCCACTTCCCAACACACCACTTTGGCCCTTACTGGGCTAGACGAGCGGTCGGAGGGGCCCGATTCGATCAATCGGCTGGTCATATCAAGCCCCATCATATATTACTCACCCCATAAACATATCATTAACACTATATGCCTATCCCTTCCCCACAAATAACTATTTCCTAATATATGGGGGAAAGCAGTGGCTGAGGGTCAATCGACGAAGTGAAATATCTATGACATGGCTGCAAACTCTTTAAATTACTATGTATCCCAGAGTAACATCAAAGGAAAACAGGTGCTCATGATATCACGTAAATTGAGTATATCATCTTTGTATCCTTGTTGAGCCTGGGCGAATGGGTTTCCTCCCAGGCACTTCCCATATAGGGCTCCGAGGTGGGTGGGGAGAAAAGATGATGAAAAAACAATCTTATTTTGATTATGGCTTTTATTACCCCCCCCCCCAAAAAAAAAGCTTTTCAGATGTTTCCGACATTTCAAGTTCAGAGGACGAACAGAAATGCTCAATCAAAGAAAACTCAATATTTTTAGTAATGAAAACACTTGAAAAAAAATGAAATAAAATTTCACCTTTTACAATGGAAAAACTTTTCTCTCAAAAAATAAAACCCAAAATGATAAAACGACTGCAAAATAACAACATACTTATCGAATTGAAACAAAAAACACAAGCTAAAGAAATTCTCAAATGACAAACGTTTAACAATATCAAAATTAAAACTTATCCCCACCCATACCTAAACTCCTCAAAAGGAGTCATTAGATGCAGTGAACTATCAAATTGCTCGACTGAGGAAATTTTATCTAATCTAGCATCCCAAAGTGTTACAGATGTAAAAAGAATAAGAATAAAACGAAATGGAGAAACTATATTGACAAATGCATATATACTCTCCTTTGACTCCACAAATCCCCCAAGTGAGATTAAAATTGGATACCTAAAAGTGAACGTTGAAAAATACATCCCAAACCCTCTAAGGTGCTACAATTGTCAACAATTTGGACATCACCAATACAAATGCACCAAATCACCAATATGTATAAGATGTGATCAAAACTCAAAACATAGTGACTGCAAAAAAGACCCCAAATGCTCAAACTGTAAGGAAAACCATTCAGCTGACTTCAAAGGATGCAAAACATGGCTAAAAGAAATAACAACAATAAAGTACACAAAAAATATAACCTTTTTGGAAGCCAGGAAAATTATGAACGCAAGATACTCAGAAGTAACCAAGAATGGTAAAATAAAAACAAATCAAAGTTGTCAAAGCTATACAAAAAATTCTCCAGAAATAAAAACTGAAGAATTATCTCAATTGATAAGAGATGAAAGACCTAATGAAAGAAGTTAAAACATTAATCCTGAACTCTGGAAATAACCAATCTACAAAAGAGAGTACAAAAAAAAAAAAAAAAAAAAACCCAAAAAACGGAACCAACAAACCAAAAAAACTCAAATTAAATTAAAAGAAAGAAAAAAAAAACTCACCAAATGAAAACGACCTTTTTATAAACAAACCAAATGAAACAACACCATCACCCAATAAAACAAAAACTAAAGAAAAAAACAATTAACAAACCAAGATCTAGATCTCAATCAACCTCAAGAGGAGGAAACAAAATAGGAACACTGGAGGAGATGTAGGTAGAAGACAAAACACCTCCAGACAAATAAAATGACAGACCACAATAAAAAAACTCAAACTATCATTCAATGGGACTGCCGAGGACCTAAGGCAAACATAAAGATAACCCAAAACACCCAAATAACAAACTAAAATACAAAACCTGACACAGAATCAAACCGGATAGAAATGAAACAAATAATGTAATCCAGTGGAATTTTCATGGTCTAAAGGCAAACCTAAATGAGCTCACTATTCTACTCGATAACTTTCTTCCAGTAGTAGTCAGTCTCCAAGAAACCTTTATGAAATTGGATGACAAATTAAAAATTACAATCAGTATAACTATATATATATACCCCAAAGTCAAATACAACTTAATACTAAACTACAGGCTACTGCAATAAAAGTAACATTCCACAAAACCATCACAATTTGCTCACTATACATACTCCCCCAGTGAAAGCATCTCAGAAACAGATCTGAGCAAACTAATACAGCAACTTCCAAAGCCATACATCGTTATGGGAGACTTAAACAGCCATAATGAAATATGGGGAAGTGAAAAAACAAGCAAAAGGGGAAAATTTATAGAAAATATAATAACGAAAATCTATACCTCTTTAATGATAAAACGCACACTTATTTACAGCCAGGAACTGGTACATTCACATCAATTGATTTAACATTGTGTGATCCAACACTTGCCTTGGATTACAAATGGAATGTACTAGAAGAGCCATATGGAAATGACCACTTTCCCATTACACTTAAAAACAATGATCCAATGCCAGAAAACAATACTTCAATAGAACTTACAGAAGGCTGATTGGACAAAATTCCAAAATTTATGCCGGACTAAATTAACATTGGATAATAACCCAAACCAAAATAATATCACACATTTTACTAATACACTGTATAATATTGCGGAGGAATGCATTCCAAAAAGCTCTACCTCCCCAAAACATAAACTCTGGTTTGACAAAAAATGCAAAGTAACCATCAGAACTCGTCGAGCTATGCTAAGGAAATTCAAAAAAGAACCAACTAAAGAAAATCTCGATATAAAAACAGTAGAGCTAAAGCTCATAAAACCATTAAAGAATCGAAGCGAACATCATGGAGAAACTATGTGTCAAAAATAAATATGAATACAAAAAGTAAAAAGGTCTGGGACATGATCCATAAAATCTCAGGGAAAAGTAACAGCAACCCTACTAAACACCTGATCTATAATAACCAAAAAATTACTAGCAAGAAAGAAATGCTAAATTGTCTTGCTGAAACTTTTGCAAAAATCTCCTCCTCCAAAAACTCTAACCAAAAATTCCAAATTATTAAGGAAAAAGCAGAAAAGGAAAAACTCCAGTTTCAGACAAATAATACAGAAAAATACAACCAGCCATTCTCTAAAAATGAATTGAAAGTATCCCTAGGCAAAGCTCATGACTCAGCTGTTGGCCTTGATCAAATCCATTATCAATTTATAAAACAACTTCCTGATACATCTACAGATTACCTACTACAAATATTCAATGATATTTGGGAAAGTAGCAATGTACCTGAAATATGGAGGCAGGCCATAGTAATCCCTATACCTAAATCCTCAAAGGACTCTACAAATCCCATGAATTACCGACCTATAGCACTCACTAGCTGTATTTCCAAAATAATGGAAAGAATGATTAACAGCAGATTAATATGGTACCTTGAGACAAATAATCTGATTACAGATTATCAGTCAGGAATGAAAGAAGCCCCATGAACCACCTGATCCAGCTAGAAACCTTCATCAGAGAAGCCTTTATCAAGAAAGAACATCTTACGGCAGTCTTTTTCGATATTGAAAAAGCATATGACTCTGCATGGAGGCATGGCATTATAAAAGATCTACAAGAGCTTGTATTAAAAGGCAGAATGCCCATTTTCATCACAAATTTTATTAATAATAGACAATTTAATGTATGATTAGGTGATACTCTATCCATCAGTAAAAAACAAGAAGGGGGGGTACCACAAGGAAGCATCCTGTCTGTCACACTTTTTAGCATTAAAATAAATAACATTGTTAAAAATATAAATGTAGGAACAGAATGTATCCTCTCTGTGGATGACTTCCTGATCTGTTATAGATCAAAATATATTACAAGGATAGAATGCCATTTACAACAGTGTCTAAACAAAATAAATGAATGGACAACAAAAAATGGTTTTAAATTTTCAAAAGAAAAAACAAAAGCCATTCATTTCTGCTAAACCTGGAAAATACACCATGACCCAATACTGAAACTGGATAATGAAATTATACCTATAGCTGATCAGTATAAATATCTGGGCATCATCTTCGATAAAAAGCTAACATTCATTCCCTATATTAAATACCTCAAACAAAAATGCAACAAGCCATCCAACTCTTAAAAGTAGTAGCTCATACAGACTGGGGTGCAGACAAAGACTCAATAATTAAATTATACAGATCCCTAGTCAGATCCAAGTTGGATTATGGATGCTATATCTATGGATCTGCAAGAAAGTCTTACATAAAGGAATTAGACACAATACATCACCAAGGACTAAGATTGGCTCTAGGAGCCTTCCCCCACCTCCCCAGTGGAAAGTTTATATGTAGAAACAGATGAACCTTCATTGTCACTTAGAAGAGAAAAACTAGGACTACAATATTATACAAAATTGGCTTCATGTCCAACTAATCCTGCCTACAAATGTGTCTTCCACCCCCAATACAAAAACCTCTTTGATAGAAAAGAAAATTCTATAAAACCATTTAGCCTACGTATGGAAGAATCCATAAATAAATCCCAGATAGATATTGCAACAATACACGAATCTGTAAAACCTAAATATCCCCCCTGGCTGACAAAACAACTAAAAATAATATCAAACCTTATTAAATACCCTAAAACAAAAACCAATCCAATCATCTATCAAGAAAAATTCCAAATAATTAAAGATAAGTATTCCAAACACTCAACAATTTATACAGACGGTTCAAAAGATGGAGACAATGTTGGATGTGCAGCCATACACAATAAAACAATCCTAATCAAAAGATTACCAGACAAAGCATCGATCTACAGTGCTGAAGTATCAGCCATTGGTATGGCACTCGATCTTATAGAATCTTCTAAAGATAAACAATTCATTATCTGCTCAGATTCCAAATCAGTACTCAAAACACTGGAAAACAGGAAACCAACGAACCCAATAATCACCCAACCCCTAAATAGATTTGATGATATTCCTAATGATAAAAACATTCTCTTTTGTTGGATACGCAGTCATATCAACATAAAGGGTACTGATAGAGCTGACAAAGCAGAAAAAGCAACACTAAATTTGACCATAACCAATGATAAGATCCCTCATACCGATCTAAAACAAATCATTAACAAATATATTAGAAACACATGGCAAGAGTCGTGGAACTCCTGCACAAGAAACAAGCTATACCAAATCCAGAAAACCATAGGAAAACAGAAACCAAACAAAAGAATGACCAGAAAGGAGGAAGTTATAATAACAAGACTCCGAATAAGTCATACTTCTATAACACACTCCTACCTACTCAAAAAAGAAGCCTCACTTTGCACACCCTGCCAGGAACCATACATAGTAAATCACATATTAACAAGATGCAAAGACTTGAAAACAAACCGACTGAATCTATATAATGAAAAAACTGTAAAAGACATTCACTCATGTAGACCCAACTACTCTTCTCAAATATCTGAAGATAACAGGGTTACTCAACAAAATTTAAAAAAAAGATACCTTATCTAACTATATAAACATAGACACTGAATACCAGATACATACATAAAACCTATAACTATTAATTTATAAAGGACTCTGGCATTAAATGACCACATAGATTGGTTTTATGGCATATCAACCTATCAACAATCAAAAAAATCATAATAGGGGTCAAAGTTAAAAAAAAAAAAAAAAAAAAAATTGATCTCTGCAGTCTCTTCCAAATTACTCAGACAATTTCTGGTCTAAATATTTGAAATTTTACATAAAGGGTATTCAGAGATAAGGCAAGCTTTTTCATCAGTTTGGGTCGAAAATTTTTAGTTACCAATATATAAATGTATGTATGTCTGTTTGCATGTCTGCCTTAAACTTTCAATAGAGGCAACGGATTTTACCAAGATCAGTATGGTTTTAAAGTTCGACCTTCCATACGACAAATATAAAAAAATTGGCTAAAAACATTAATATCTTCCACTTCAACTAGGCACTTTTCTACAGGGGGAGGGGGGTCACTTTTTTCGTCGATATTTTTGAAAGTTATCCTCTCTTTTAGATTGTCTAGCCTTAATTTTAAAAAATGTCGCTTCCGGTTTGGTGGTGGTCGTAACAGCATAAACATTAGGTTTTACCCGTTCTTTTCCTCCTTCAAGCCTGCCTTTCTACTACCACTTTTTTTTTTTTTTGCTCAACATACACATTCAAACACCCGGGCAACGCCGGGCTGAAATGCTAGTATATATATATATATATATATATATATATATATATATATATAAAGAACTCACACACTCATAATAGAACGTTTAGGAGTTGAGATTAATTTGGTATTACGTCATAATACGTGTAAAAATGGTCATCATCTCATTAAAAAGAAATATTAGCAACTTTAACTTTTCCAACTTCTGGTGTTGAAATTCTAAAAATTTGTGGATGCAAATCCATAGTTCAACGTAATTAACAAACTTACTTCCTTATCAAATGCTATTTTCTTAGATAAAAAAAAAACAAAAAAACTACTTGATTAGTTTTGATCAATTTATGTGATTTTTGTAATATGACATTTTTGGTACGTACATTTTTTCTATACTTTATCATTTTTAGAAAATTAGGTTGACCTTTGGACTTGCTCCAAATTATTTTCTTTAGCCGGTTAAATCTAATCTAATAGTAACCTCATTTCTAAAACTCCCTATGATGGCTTTGTCTCCATTTATTTAAATTGCATCTACCCTGAGATGAAAGATCGCAGAGCGGTGCTAGGCGGGTTAAATGATTGTATTTTTGTGGACCTTTTTTTTTAGGTAGTAAAATTAGCTGCTAAGGAATCAAAAGAAAAAAAAAAGAAATTGAAACTTGGCAAGCATAAGTTCATTTGAATTTCTCTTGCACGCATGTGCATTTATGTATGTATGTATATGTGTTAAGGTTAGTTCATTTTTAGCTATTTCTTAACCAACTTACAATAGCTCAAATAGTAATGCCTCCGGCTGAAGCCCTGTCAGTTTCGGTTGCGGTTTCGATTCTAGTTGATGGCACCCAAGTTGTTTTGTTTTTTTTACTTTTGAATATAATGTGTAATAATCCATAGAGAATTGACTCTGTAATATGTACAGAATCTGCATAAATTAGAATATGTTTGACTGTATTTTACGACCGGGTAATGCTGGCCAATGCCGAACACCCTCTGCTAATACAAAATAAAACTAAGAACACCTGAGCACTGCCTAAACGATCCTTTGTGGCAGTGGAGGGGTAAAGTCTTGTGCCACCCAAACCAAGAGTAGAGGGGTGGAATTAGAGGTTGGTATTCACTTGATGTAAGAAACTAATAAAAAAATTACTACTTTAAAAACTAACCAACGACTAGTGTTGGACGGATGTTTTCCAACCCAAAAAAAACAGCAATTCTTCCCATTTGTCAGAATGTTGCTTACGGAATGTGAGGACTAAAGGACAAAATAAGGGAAGCAAGAGTTACAAGGCTGCTGAAATTCTGAAAATAAAATTGAAAGTGATCAAAAAACGAAAAAAAAAAAACAATTTTACTAGTAAGCTTTTCATTGAAATGCCAAAATAACATTAAACTCAGACAAATCTGATGGTGCCTGTGAGGTTTAAAGGAGATTCATTGATGTATAGGTTTAGTTGACAGCAGTGTAAATACCAGTTCGTTTGTAAAACCTATTGTTATTTAATAACAAATGTATACATCTACTTTTGGAGGCAGCAGAAATGTACCATCCCATTCCCCCCACAAAGCTTTCTTCAAAATGATGACCCTAGGGCCAGGCATGGTTTCACGGCTCCCAAGCAGGGCCCAGTTATAAATTTATGGCCACTCCATTTTTTCACAATCGATGATACTCAGTCCACCCCCCCCCACCCCCCACTGGAAGATTTTTTGTTTTTCTTACTAGGGATGTATCTTAATAGAACAGGAAGGGTTAATGAGTGTGGAATAGACGGTGAGACATGTGATGACTACTAATGGTGGAACTTGGATAGGGTTTGATTATTTAAAAATAACTTATTTACATTAGACTTGAAAATGACCATGCTATAGTAGGATGGGAAGCAGCCCCGTGACATTGTGTTCTACCAACAAAAAGTTCTAGAAAAGAAACTTTGCTCATGGAACTTTCAGTTGGTTTTAAGCAGAGAGAAAGTAAGGAGAATTGTTGACAGTTGTTGTAGCTAGACGGGTATTTATTTTGAATGTTTAGGGAGGGGGCATAGCTGGAAGCCCAGTCAAGCACCAGATATGAAAATAATGATAAAGCAGAAAATATGACATAAGTGTAGTAAAGTTAATGAAAAACTGGGAGAAAAGACAAAAAAAGAAGAAAAAAAAACAATTTACCAAATGATATAAAACTTTATTTACTCCCGATCTGTATAGTTTTAAGCTTTTGAAACTGTTTTTAAGTTTTAAAGATCAGACAAATTTGTAATGTTTTTTTTTATAAATATTTATCTTCATATGTAATATTTTGATTGCAGAAATTCCCATCTGGACCAAAGTACTGTAGGTTTGCAACAAGAGATGTCGCATACAAATTTATTATATCTCTACATTCTACAGATATTGTACTTACACCCTTCATAACTGGATCATAAACTCATAGGCATAACATAATTTTTTCATTTCCCAATTCAAAAATAATAAATTTTCCATCAAATTCTGCCCATTCCCATTTGCTGATAGCTGACAATTCGATTATTCCAGAATCTACCTTAATACATAATCGAATACTCCAGAACTTTTCAAATATGGTGGTACTCGCTACAAGAAATAACTGTTTAAAAATAAAATAAATAAACAAACCAAATACAAACATAACAGCTCATAAACAGAAAATTCAGTAGTGATAGATAACCTTACACTTACATAGGTAACAACATGCCACTATCCCTCCCCCCAAAAAGAAACAAACCCTGAAAAACAAATATGTACAAGTACCATTAGGTGTATCAGAATTTGGGAATTTTGGACACCCTGAACAGAAAACTGCGAATAAAATATAAAAAAAATCCTAATTTCTTTTTTATTTGGGTCGTTTATTTTCTGTATGAAATATACTTCCAAAATAAACTATTAAAGTTGTTTAAAAAAATAATAGAAATATTATTTATTTTTAAAAAAAACGGTGCTTACAAAGTGCCGGTGCGCGTTCAACCAGCCATTTTTTTTTTTTTTTTTTTTTTTTTTTTTTTTTTTTTTTTTTACACGTATGAAATCAATTGAATCTTATGAGTGAAATTTTTTTCAATTTTTAAACTTTAAAAATCTATCAAATTTTTCCACTGGTTCAATTTGATATTTTAAGGTTCAATGTGAAATTTTATGCTCTTTTCAATAAACCGAATATAATTTAGACAAAGTTTTTTTTTTTTTTTTAAATTTACCCCCTCCCCATTTTGAAACGTCTATTAAAATTCAAATAATTAATTTACGTACCAAAGTTTTATATATCACAAATTGAAAATAAAAGATCAATAAATAAAATATTCTAATTTAAAACAAAAAAGCGTTTTTGGAAATTTACCTGTAAAGTCCAAAGTGTAAAACTTTTTTTTTTTTTTTTTTTTTTTTTAATGAAAGCTCATATTATGCTTATATTGTCAAGTAAATACCGGACGCTGACGGCACTTTTTTCTATTTCATTTAATGTTTTATTTTTTTAGATATTTAAAAAAATTTCACTCGATAAAGTAGAAATAAAATATAATAATCAAAAACTTGGGAATTTCATTAAGAGAATTAAAAAAAAAAAATCAGCCGACTGGGTTTTTTAACGAAAAAAAAACTTATAAGTAAATGTGTGCTTTTTTTCATCTACGGAGGCCCCAAAATACTAATTTTGGTTAACAGCACGCAATAAAAAGACCAGAATTATTAATTCTGGTGTTTATAAGTCACCGTAAGATAATCATGAAAAAAACCCAGATTTCTCTTCCTTTATTTGAACAGTCAATAAATCTGAGTTTGCATTTTTTTTTTTTTTTTTTTTTTTTTAATCCTTGTTTAAAAAAGTATTTTATTTAAAAAGGACATGGAATAGAAGTATAAATATGGATAAATTCTTAACAATGAACAATGGGAATACACATTAAATAGAATTTTTTATAGGTTAGTGATTTTTGGAATTTATATATATTTTTTTATAATATAAGTAAAATTTCGTTGATTTTCTTTAAATCTTTTTTAAAGAAAACCGATTTTAAAAAAACAAATATTGCTATTAAACTTATTTTTTTTTTAATTTGGTCTTTGCTCCTTTATTTGAAAAAAAAAATGAGGGTTTGAATTACATTTTTCAAGTAGTTATAAGCTTCGAAAGATAGTAAGTTGATTTATTCAAGTTCATATATGGCATTTTTAATGGCCGATTCTGATACACCTAAAGTACCATTGTTTATTTTTCGATTTACATTTAATTTTAATTTAGGTGATTAAATTGCTTACATATTTTCCTACAATTAGCTAGATTTCAATCATTTTGCTTGTTCACATAGGTATTTGACTGTGAGAGATTGGAAGAATATATAGAGGAAATGTTGAAACTGTGAAATGTTTGTTTGTTTTCGCTCTTCCTCTCTCTTTTATTGGTTACTAGTGGGGGGTACCCGGCGTTGCCTGGGAGTTTGGAGGTGTGTGTGGTTTTGGGTAAATCAAAACTCGGGAGGGGGGTAAAATACTAAAAACCTTTTGGTAGGTAAGTATGAGGATCGAACCTGAATCCTTGAGGAAAAGTTGGAAATTAAAGTGTGAAAAAAAAAACGTGCGATGTTAACCATTGGGTCACCACAAAATACTAACGGAAACGCGTTTGAATTTATTTAACTATTTAGAAATGGCAGGTGACTTAATGAGGTAAACTTTGACTGCAGGGTAGTATTTCATTTACTGCGGGAACGCTTTATTTAATTTTTATTTTCCCCAAGATGTTGGGAGGGGGGGACCAGCTCCCCATAAAAAGGGGATTGTCCAAATTGAATAGCAATTGTCTGATATAAGGAAAATATTTCCACATTGATCAAATCTGATTACTTTCGGACATTTCCGGCAATCGCGACCGGAAAAATACCGCCAGAATTAGTGTTGCTTTTATTATACGAAAAAGCCTAATCCACATGCAGCGAGCGAAAAATGTTGAATATTTATCTTTTCCAAGTCGAGCAAATTAAATAGACAGGCGACCTCCGTTAACTCGTAGATATTATGATTTATATGTGATATAAAAAGTTTTAAGAAGTTGTGAGCCGACCGACTGCTTCTCAGAAAAAGCCTTTCTTGGACATACACAAAAAGCGAACATACATACACACATTTTCACTTTTATATAGATAACATTTTTTGTATTTTTTTTTTTTTTTTTTTTTTTTTTTTTACCACTTTTTAATCACTGTGGATTGTAAAACATACCCGAATTTTCCTCTTTGGGAGCTTTCCACTACTACAATGACTGATTATCACTGAGCAACACTTCAAAAGATAACATTAATGTTTATTAAAGTTTAACAGGTATTAGTGAAGTCAGGGAAAGTCCGTTTCGTCCTGTAATAAGGATGAAAAATGATCCTTAAATTTGTAAAAATATTGCCCCTTTCTCAAAACAATATATAAGTACTCCTCTGACAACCCTACTGCCAAACAAAATTATGATTAATGACTTTTACGTTAATCAAGTAGCAATGGTCTCAAGGGAAGACAACGGGTTCTTCATTTGTTTTGCTTTTAATAACATCCTTTCCTGATTCTTTGAGGTGTGTTTGTTTACATGATAGGCATGAAGCAATTATCTAAAAGTGGGCATAAAGGCAAGTGAGTGACTCTTCAGCAAGAAGCTCAAATTTCGTCTGTTTATGCTAATAGCAATGGGACATGGGAATAAGAAATCTGATCTTTAAATGGGGCGTTCACAGCTGACAGCAGGATATTAGATTATGACAGGCAATGGTTTGCACTGGCATAAACATCTGACTGATTTTATCAGATCTTCTTTATCCATCAGATATTTAATTTTTTTATAAAAATGTATTATAGAAATATTTATGGTTTTTTTGGTTGGCCACTAGTCAGTCTGATTTATTTATTCGACCAGATATATGAATT
Organism: Euprymna scolopes; assembly: GCF_053919585.1. NCBI lineage: Eukaryota > Metazoa > Mollusca > Cephalopoda > Sepiida > Sepiolidae > Euprymna > Euprymna scolopes. The sequence continues at coordinate 4,652,883 of NC_136494.1, read as the reverse complement.
ATTTAAAAAAAAAAAAAAAAAAAAAAAGCATGTACTAGCTGGGAGCCTGGTGTTGCCTGGTTGTATGATATGCTTAAACATGATATTTTAATTTATGCAGATTGCATATGAATTATAGAATCCATCCTTTATTGATTAATAGCGGGGGTACCCGTCGTTGCCCGAGTGTTTGTTTCCGGGACGGGGGGGGGGGAGTTTTAAAAAATGTTATGGTAGGTAAGTAGGAAGGATCAAACCCAGAGTCATGAGTAAAAGTAGGAAAATAAAGTGTGAAAAAAAACAAAAAAAAAACATCTGCAACGTTAACAGTTCGGCCACCAAGAAAAGTCCATTCCAGTTGTTTAGAAAAAAACAAACAAAAAAAACGACTACGGTAGGTCGGCGCGAACGTGAAAATATAATGTGAATTGTCCAGCACGCTAACCACTACGCCACAGAGCACTGCAGCTTAGTTTAGTGATTTTAAATAACTTCACATGAAAGAACTACGAAGCCAAACCGGTGTTCTCTTCTCAACTGTTCCTTGTGAACGATCCCCAAACAGTGTTAAGTGGTGGCAGGGGGAGGAGGAATTTATTAGAGAGAAAATATTTTACCACTTCCATTGATCTTAACCGATTTTGGCCGTGACTTCTCAGCAGAAAAAGTATAGAAATCTAAGATTATCAAGGAATTTGAGAAATAATAAGCCTATAACACACCTCAGATATTGTTCTGCCGTTTGTGCATATTATATTTGCATGAAATATCTTGATTTTTAATCCTATTAATGTCAAAATCAGACGGGGGAAAAAATGAGTTCATTTTATTTATATAGAGATTATATTACAAAGAATAATTTGCCCACTGCCAGACATAAATTAGCTTTGTGTGAATTTTGCAAAAGATAGGCTCAGATGTTTCAGACCCTATTAGGAAGGAACACCCACACACACGCAAAGTGACTTTTATATAGATTGCTTTTTTGTTCATCCCAAACGAGGAGTATTGCCACTTAGACAACATTCCAAATAATAGCCCGTTACTTCTAAGGGAATTGGGAGGAATTGAGCAGTGAAATGTCTGTTCACATTAAATTTAAACTTCTGCATGTCAGGGAAGCAGGAAATTTGGAGGCAATTCCAAAGTCTAGCAGTTTGAGGAAAGAAATTATTTCCAAGATCTAGGGACCTCAACAATGAAGGGCTGAGATTTTGCTGCTTGACAGCTTAGTCAAGGTTATGTATGTCAAGGGGGCACAAGTGCTACGAGTTTGTCAGTGCATATTTTGCAATGGAATAGGGTAAAGCTTGGTTGATAGTACAAAACCTATGAGCTTGAAGACTTTTGTGGACCCTGTTTAAGAATAAGTCTAGTGGTAGATGCACCAACCTAGATATAGCAACACTACTCCATGCATGGGCGAATTGTGGCTTTATAAAGATATAGGATGATCTCGGGTGTGAGCAGTTTTATAACATAGATAACCCACCTTTGTAACAGCCTTTGCAATGTTCGCAGTGTATTGGTTTCAATTCATGTTGACTAAAAAGGGACGCTTTGGATTGGAATAAAAATTACTTTGGTCTGGAAGGATTTCTGCCTCACTGACAGAACAGAAAAGACCAAATGCACTATCAGAACAGATGCTACACTTTGAGTACTTCTGCAGTTTATGGACCATGCTGAAATAAAAACGTTACTATTTAGAAACCCATTCTTCATATGGAGAGGAGGGCTTTAACTATTCTGTACTTTCACCCAACGATTTAATAAACAAAAGATGCCAAAAAAAATGAATTTTATTTAAAATTCTATCTAAAAAATGACGCAGTTCATAAACTGCAGAAGTATCACCTTTTGCTTTTAGGCAAAGGACTTAATGTAATTGGTGTCCGTATTTTAACAGAAGAAAAAAATAAGAAAAAACAAAATTATTTAGAGATATTTAAATTAAAAATAACAAGCCAAAAACTATATTGTCCCCCAACTGATGCCTTGAATTTTAGGAAAAAAATTAAAATTAGCCCCAAAAGGTGTTCTTCCACCCCTAAAACACCCTGGGGCTGAAGCCCCAGAATTTTCCCAGGGTCCAATATTACCTTTCCAGATGTATATACATGTGGTCTTGCTTTTGGGTAATTTTCAGCAAAATCTAATGGTCAGAAAAGATGGTATGTCCCGAAAAGTGTTATTTTTCACCCCTTATGACTCCCTGGGGATGCAACAGAATTTTCCCATGGTCAAATATTACATTTCCAGATGTATGTCCATGTGGTCTTGCTTTTGGATAATTTTCAGCAAAATCTAATGGTTGGAAAAGATTCTTTGACCCAAAACTTGCTATTTTTTACTATTTTGACCCCTTTTGATCTCCTTGTGATGCAACCAGAATTTTATCAAAAGTTCAGGTATATTACATTTCCTCCCTTGGGTAGTTGTAATTTCCTGCAAAATTTCAGAAAAATGAAGGGAGTTTTTGAGAATTTTCGGAACGAACAGACGAGTGTGAATTCTAAGGTCCAAATCAGACTAAGTCGGTTGACCAATAAGTCATTAAAAAGTCATACAATTGAGTTTTATTAATTTTTTTTTTTTTTTTCAAACTGACTGCTGTTTTAAAGTCACAAATAGAGAATAAGGGAAACTATTGACAGTAGTTATAGCTAGAGAAGTGTTTGTTGTGTATGTTTTACAGAAGTGGAGGTGCAGAGAATCAAGCTTAGTCAAGCACTTATCATTTTCGGTTTAACATCCATTTTAAATATTGGCATGTGTTGGACAGCTTTTAAGAACTGACTTTCAAACCAACCTATCTCTGGCCAGGTCTTTATTTATCCCTCTTTCACTCAAATATATCCTTATTTATCCATGTTTTCTTTAGTCTTTCCCTGCCAACTGACACTACTACTTTGAATGCTCTTCTAAACCAAGAACTCACATCCATTCTTTCAACATGACCATACCAACAAAGTCTCCTGTTCTGCATATCTTCCTATACTGTTATCCAGAGTGACCCTTCCTCTGAGATCATCAGATCTAAACCAGTCCTTAAGATTCACATTACACGGCCATCATATCATTTCCCTCCATGTAACATGTCCTTAACCCTCGAGTTTTGCATACACATGACAGAAATTTCTAAGCTTACTCCATTTGCTTCCAACCCTTGCAATTACGCTAGCATCTACTCTTCATTATGCTCCAACAGTATCACCCAGGTAACAAAACATCCTCGCCATCCAAATATACTTGACTAATAATTTACTACCTGAGGGATCTTTATTCAAACTCTTTGGCTTAACATTCACAGGCAATATGAACTGGAAAAAATTCATTGAAGACATTGCCAAGACTGCTGCAAAAAAGGTAGTGTGCCTCTCCCTCTGTGTTAGAAAAATCACTCACACCTGACAATATACTGTATCTCTAAAAAGCCACCATTCGCTCAGACATCTCTCTGCTCAACTCCCTAATTAGTGTTCCTCTAGATATGGTCCCAAATAGTAGCCCCTTCTGTCCAAATGGCACTGTGACTTGTTTGGAATGAATAATAAAAAAATTGAAACACATCTGAGTTCTCATCCATCTTCATTGTCTTGCACTTCTAGCATATAAACTGGTTATCATTTATCAACCTCTAATTCCACTCCACTTCAGTTCTTGTGTACCCAAGTAAACATTTATCAGGTTAGCCTACAAGAAACCTTGATAATGACTTATTTGGATTCATCGGACTACTGTTCTCACCTTGAGTGTCATTTTCACATTTCGGTCGATGTAACCTCCAACATTTTTCAGGGTATCTTGTCAAACTCAAGAATGTTTCTGTTGAACTCTGGAATTTGGATGGAATTTCGAACCTTTATCCAGTTATAGCTGACGGAACAGGAGCATGCTACTCTCGTGAAGTAAATAAAGGATTTTATTCAAAATTCTCAAGTTCGACAGAAATATTCTCAAGTTCGACAAGATACACTTGAAGGTCAGAGATTACATTGACTGAAACAGTGGTAAAATGAAACTCAAGATGAGAACAGTAGTCCAATGAATCCAAATAATACGAATAACCCATCCTCATCTCTGAAATTCAGAAGCGTAATAAGTTTTTTTATAAGTTAAAAACTTGACCACATCATGCATTTCAAATTTTTCCTTGCATTTTTTCATTTCATCCATTATAGAAACAATTCATCAAAAACACCAATAAACCCACTTTGGTTTAAATGTATCTAATATATAAATTTATTTTATTGGATTTTTAAAAGCTAAAAAACTGTTAGTGAAGTAATTTTCCCTCATTTGCTGAAATACATTAAAGGGAAGTAATCATGTGCAATTATGCTGAGTTTTTATACTCAAAGTTCAACACTAATGATGCTCAAACATTTCTATTATATCAAGAGAACATGACAAGTGTTTATAAAAATTACTCCCACCTGAGAGCATTCTATACCTCTACAAAGTCACAATTTGCCCATGCATAGAGTATTGTTGCCACATCTGGGCTAGTGCATCTACCACTAATCTTTCTCTCTTAGAAAAGGTCCGAAAAGAGTCTCCAATCTAATAGGCCCCTGCACTATCGACCAAACTCCAACCTCTGTCCCATCAATACTATGTTCCTGTGGCTGTACTTTAATGGGATGTTCTCTGATGAACTACTTGCAGTTGTGCACCACAATATAAATACTCCCAACTAACCTGGCAAGCAGCAAAATCCCATCCCTTCTGGGCTCTCTAGATGCTGAAAAGCCTTCTACTCTGATAGTTTCTTCCTATGGACTATTAAACTTTGGAATTCCCTCCCTGTTATTTTTCTGACTGTACTAACATGCAGAAATTTTAATGTAATGTGAAGAGACATCTCTCTGCTCAATTCTCCACATAGTCTCCTATAGACATGATCCTAAATAATAGTCCTTTATGTTCAAGTGGCAATATGCATTGTTTGGGATGAAAAAGAGTAAAAAATACAAATTAAAAAAAAAAAGTTAGTCATTGCTTCTTTTACTCCCGGCTAACACCTGATTCTTTGCACTGGAATAGTAAAATGATCCAACCATTTTTCCAGTAACCTTTAGCAACAGATTGGATAACGATATTTTCTTCCTTCATGGAATTCAATTTTATGACTCACAGGTTATCATTTGTACTTTTTTTTTTTTCACTCCAAGTATTTCGAATGATCGATTTGTTTTGGATAATTTTTCAATTTGTTCTTTGCCAATATTACATCACATGGAATCTACTTTGTAGCTTACTATTGAACTGATTTTCAATTTAGATCATGTTACTCGAGTTATATCGTAACCAACTTGATCCTGTTTGCATATTCGTTTCAGAATAAGATTTATTTTGTGTTATTAGGTGAGCTGATCTACCTATTTTGGGAATAAATGGGCTTATCTAGAGAAAATAAATACAACTACATCTAATTCGTGGCAGATATGGCCCCAGAATCATGATGTGTACTTCTGAAACATGCTTGTTAATATGCTTTTTGTTAATTATAACACGGTTTTAAGGCCACAACAATTTTCAGGAATAAATGAACTTACCTGAAGATAATAAATACAGTTCATTTAATTCATCATGGGAGCGATTCATGGCAGTTATGGCCTCAGAATCCTGGTATAAATACAACTTTTGTTAATTATAACACTGTTAGTCTTGATTATTACTACCTGTAAGGTCACAGTATTTTGACACTTAGGTCAAAACTGTTTTCTCTCTCCTATAAAACCTTCACAACAAATACTCGTCTAGCTTCAACAACTACCAATAATTTCTATCTAATTAAAATTAAACAAATTTTATGAACAAAGTTTCTTTCCTAGAACTGTCTGTTTGTGGAACACTATAACGTGGAGCTGCTTCCCAGCTGATTATGACATTGTCGTTTTCAAGTCTAATGCAAATAAGTTCTTGTGGAGCCATCCGCTTAAATAATTATAATTAACCCCTACCCAAGTTCTACCATTATTCATCATGGTGTTTTCTCAATGTCTACCTGACACTCATTTAACTACTATCCTTGAGTGATCTTTGGGACTTGATAAGCAGTGAGCCCTGCCACCCACCCACTCACTCTAGTAAAAAAAATGAATAAAAATAACAAACTTGATCTCTTTCTCTCACCTTTCAGTCTCTGCCATTCAAAATGTTACGATTAATTGGATTAGATATCCTATTATGATTATCCGATGGCTTTCTCAGATTTCGGCAGACAACCATGTAGCCATCTTAGATTTTGTTCTCTAGCTAAAAGCTGGTTCAGGTTTTTCTTGTTGTTGGGTAGTTTTGTTGTACAATATACTCTCAGGAACCGTTCATTACCATTTCTGCTTGTAGACAGAAATGCATTCAGACCTCCCCACTAAAAGTTTGAAATAGTATTTTTTTTTGGTTGGTCTGTCAAGCCTATGTTTCACAGAACATTTTGTCGGTCTGTCAAGCTTACGTTCAAAATAGCATGTTCATTATTTTATTTACTTTTTTTATGCTTAAGTTTAGAAAGTAAATATGCGGAATGGACACATTTTAAAAATAAATTCTTGTAAACATAAATCAGTATAAATTAGTTTTGTTTTTTGATTTTTTGACTAGTTCAATTCTTCTATTAATTGGAGCACAGGGTAGAGTAGGTGCTAGTGTGGAATTAGGAGTGGATAGAGTAAGCTAAAAGAATATTTACCATTACTAGATTCTCCCTTTTAGACATGGTCAAAAGAGTCTCCAATCTAATAGGTCCAACACTATCAGTCAAGTTCCAATCCTTATCCCATTGCTGTAATGCTGCATCCCTGTCCCTGTTTTACAAGTACATTAATGAAATGTTTTCTGATGAACTGATAGCTCTTGTGCCACCCTTGGCATGTATATTCCTGACAAACGGCAAAATCCCACTCCATCACTGTTAAGGTCCCAGATGCTGAAAATACTTCTACTCTAATTGTTTCTTCCCTTGAACTGCTAGACTTTGAAATTCCCTCCCTGTTTCTTGCTTCCCTGACTGTACTAACATGTAAAAATTTAAATGTAACATGAACACTTGTTGCTCTACTCCCCAGTCTCCTGTAGGCATGATCCCAATTAGTAGCTCCTCATGTCCAAGTAACAACACACCTTTGGAATGCAAAAGAGTAAAAAATAAAGTTACTTCTTTCAATAGCATGTGTACATAGTGCGTTGATAAAAGTGAAAACTGGAAATGTTGAGGACAGGTGTTGCATGGAAAGGAATATGAGACTGATAAAATGAATGTGTAATTTGAGTCTTAATGACAGGCTGGTGATCTCGGAAGATTGAATCTGAACAGTATAGAGAGATGTGTACAGAACAATAGACTTTGATAATTTGGTCACATTGAAAGTATGAATCGGAGTTCTTGAGTTTGATGTAAAACAGTTGCGATAACGGATTCAGCTCACAGGTTAAGGAAAATATAGCAGGGAGTGATAAAAATGGACCTGAAAGATAATGATCTGGGTAGAGATAGGATAGTTTGAAAATTTTTTTAAAGCAGTCAAACACATGCTAACAAACGTGAAACTGATGATGATGGTTGCTGTTGTTGCACATTATTCATGATTTTGTTGGTATTCATTTCCCCGATATGTTTCTTTTAAGAATTGTTTCTAGAAAGATAATGGGTACTTACACGAGAGAGCATGTGAAGGTTGCCAACATCCTTAAGTGAAAGTGTTTCTGTAGAATGAACTGTATTTGAACTTGGCACATTCAGGTTGTCAGCCCACGTCGCTAACCACTGAGCTACCATTACCTCCTTGATGGTGGTAGTGGTTGGTGGGTTGGTTGATTTCTCCATTTCGTTTTAGAATCAAATACTCATGAGAAGGGCCAACTTTCACTATGAATGTTGTTAACCTTCATTTTTCCATCTTATAATTACCTGTTAACTACTGTAGCAGTTAAAAAAGAAATTTTCAATTGTTTTATTTTCCAAATTTATTTATTTCATTATTTTATTTTTGGACATCTCTTTATTTTAGTCAATCATCCCATTTCAAATTTTAATTTAAAAAAAAAAAAAAAAAAATTGTGAAAATAAAAATATTAAATGTTCTGAAATAATCAGATCCTGATAGCCTCTGTTAAGATGATGAAACCAAAATCCAGAGGAGCTAACTCCATTTGTTTCAAGCAGTTACCTCTTCCCTTTTACTTCTGTTATGCGAGTTCTTGTGTGGAGATGCGAGAACGGGACAAGACAGACACTAGCAAGTGCCAACAAAAGGATGATTTTGCATCCAGATAAATGAAGATATATTACTTTTGTCCGTGATAGTTGTAAATAATATCAGATTAAAACTTATAGATGTAATTTGTATCGTTCTATGTGTGTTGCCTTCTTGTAAATCAAACGTCTGTCAAGTCATTTCTTTCACTATTTTCTGTTATTCATGTGCTAAACATGCATTTGTCTTGGGGCATGCTTAAAAGAATATTTTCTTTTTTCTCACCTCAAATAAAGCATATTTCTGCTTGGACATAATGGGATACTATTTTGAATCCTTTGTAATAGGGCACTGTGAGGAGTCAAACAGTAAAATGTCTGGTTACATTACATTTAAACTTCTGCAGGTTAGTACAGTTAAAAAAGGAAACGGGGAGGGAATTCCAAAGTCTGGCAGTCCAAGGAAAGAAACTATTAGAGTAGAAGACTTTCTGGCATCTAGAGACCTCAACAATGGAGTGAGATTTTGTTGCTTGTCGGATTAATCAGGAGTATGTATGGTGAGGTGGCACAAGTGCTAAGAGTTCATCAGAGCATATTCTATCAAAGTATTTTTATAGTTTAGATAATCTGTATTTTATTGATCTAAATTATTAATTAGTTAATTAGACAAGTAATTCAAAGACATAAAAAATTAACTAAACATTGACAACTTTCAACCATTATTGGCAACCAGTTTCTAATGTAGGCATTTTGATGGCAATCCAAGAATAAGAGTTCAGGTGCTTGCAAGTTATGTCGAAGCATCACATCAAAAGGTGGCAAATCAGCAAAAACTTTTACAATGACTAATATGTTAAACCATCTTAGAAAGGTTTGTTCGAAAGAAGCAAAAGTTGTAAATAAGAAAAGGAAGCACAATGAATATTCAGGGACAGATATTCCAGGAACAAGCGGTAGCAATTATGAACCTTCAGTGAAACACCAAACTACTATAGAATCAATATTGGCCAAAAAGAAAATTTGGGATATTAATGATCACAGGTTACAAGAGATCCATTATCTGATAAGAGAAATGATTGTTGTTGATATTCAACTATATTCTGTAACATCTGACATTGGATTTAATAGGTTTATTGCAAAACTTTGTTCAAATTACAGCATTCCATCAAAAAAGTACTTCACTACAAAATTTTTGATATATTTACAAAGGTAAAACCAAAATTCAACTGTCTCTTGCTGGAATTAGCATTTCATGAACTACAGACATTTGGACAGTTACAACAGATAATGCTTTTTTTTCCTGAGTTTGACAGGTCATTGGTTTTCAAATGACTTTGAACAGTGCAGAACTGTGCTATTCCCTGGTGTGCACACAGGTGCAAGAATAAGTGAAGAATTGCATAATGTTCTGGATGAGTATAAAATCTTCAATAAAGTTTTCTTAGTCTTGAGAAATTTAGGAACAAATGTGGTTGCTGATGTCAGGGAATGTGATTTGAAATAACTACATTGTAACTCTGGCTGTAAAGACAACCATTACATCTAACAGAAATACAGTTTCTCACTTTAATCGCTTTCTATTAGGATTAGTAAATTAACTGAAATACAGGATCGGCTTATTTTGGGAAAAAATTCATTCAAGATGTGACAATACGGTGGCATTCAACATATGCTGAAAATAAATTAAGAACAATGAAAAGCTTTTGTAATGTGTGCGGTTGATAAGATTTCTACCATAACAACTTACCAATGGGGACTTGTTTAAAAAAATATCCAGTTCTCGAGTCCATTTGAAGAAATCATTCCTGGAAATTTTGCTGTGAGGTTATTTTTCAAAAGCTGTCCAATCTAATTCTAGTATTTCTGATTTTAGCGAAATCTTTTTTAACCTGAATTGTTCAGTAATATCAATGGAAAAAAGATTTCCATCCTATCTGAATGATAAACACTTGTATGCCTACTTTCTTAGACCCATGATTCAACGTATAAATTTTTAAAGATTGGCATAGAACACGTATAGAATTGGATTCTATATCTACTTTCTACTGATAATAATGAAGCAGAATCAGAATACACTACCCTGCTTAGGGTGAAGAAGCACGAACATGTGTAAATTACAACATGGCGACTTTGAAACCAATTGACAAAAAAGTGACTAGAAAAAAATGTCACAAAAGATGCTTTCATCACTCCTAATATAAGACAATAGGAAGTAAAAGTACAATTATTTCTAATTCAATTTCGGCCTTCATTTTTGAGGTGTGAAAAGTGAACATTGCATCATTAATAATAGCAAAATTGCACTGACGGACAATTTTTAAAGTATCATCAAATAAAATGACAGTAAATATGAACATTCAATATAATTCTATACATAATAATTATGCCTATTTCTTTTTTCTTTTTCTTTTTCTTTTTAAACAATTCCAGATGCAACTTCATTATAAGTTGATAAAAATGTTATGTTCAATTTTGGTAGCGAAAATAAAATACCAAATGTCATAAACATATACTAATTTCAAAATCACATATCACAAAACTATTAAAAAATACAGATCTGGAATCTTACATGCCTAATCAATACATACTGTAAAATTTTATATCCAAATATCACCTTTTTACACCATGGACTTCTTACATAGTATCCCCAAGAAAATGTAATTTTATGTAGTGTTTTTCACTTTGTTTATCATAGCGATGTAAGTAAACATACATGTTCAACATCAATTTAATTTTAATAAGAAAGTTGCATGTTATCAATGATAGTTCTTTATACAATTGGTAGTTCTTTGCAATTCTATTGAATTCTTTGCTTGGCACTGATCACATTCCCTCAACGCCTTGTGCAGTCAAACACATACAGAGAAAAAACTTCAGTTGTCCTTCAATACTTGTGGCACAAATCACTTGTTTTGCATAGTTTATTAAATTGTTAGGTGAAAGTACAAACTAGTTAGAAAAACACCCTCTCCTCCACATGTTGAGAAATGGTTTTCCAAAATGTTCTCTGGATAAGTAGTATTGTTTTTCTGTTTCAATATCTTTATTTTTATATTGGCTTTGTTCAAGTTAACGCTGTGATTGTTTACAAATGATTTATTTCCGGTTTGTGGTAACCATTCTGCTTTACGTTGAATGCCCAGAAAAAGTTCCTTCTGATTACTGTTTACCAATTTTGGACTAAGTAAACGAACTTGGCTATTTTTCAGAAAAACAGAATGTTTTTATCAAGTAAGTATTAATCAGAAAGGACTTTTCCATGGCATATATGTGAAGCAGAATGATTTGCACAAACCGGAATTTTTTAATAAGTGATTAGTTAATTATTTTCATATGAGAATTTGCAATGCTACAAAGTTTTCTACCTTAAACACTTACCAGTGGGAACTTGTTCATAAATTGTCCAGTTACTGAGTCCATTTTAAGAAATCACCAAAGAAGCAAGTTACAGGATTTCAACCATATCGATAATACCTAAAATTTTGGCTTTGAGGTTATTTCTTTCAAAGGCTGTCCAATCTAATTCTGATATTTCTGACTTTAGTGGAATCATTCTTACCATTGTTGAACTATTCAATGAATCAACGGAAACAAGATTTTCATCATAAATGATAAAAACTTGCCTACTTTCCAAGATTCAAATTTAAATTTCAAAAGAATGACATGGAAAACACTAAGAATTGGATTCTACATCTTTGACTTTATTGATGAAACAGAATCAGCAGGATAAACTTTGTCAAGCTCTGAGGATCAATGTCAAAGCAAAAGTAAAAATGTATCTCTTTCAAACCTGTTTGATGAATTTGTTTCAAATAAACCTACAGTAATAAATCAAAACCTAGAACAGGTAGAATCTGAGTTAAACCTGAACACAACTAAAACAGAAATACAAGAATCACAATCTAAACCCAAAAGGAATAAATCCCTTATAGTTAAGTGCACAAAAGAAATTGACCATTTTTGTAGCTTTACAATTACTCGCAAGAGGTGATGATCCATTTCAGTGGTAGATGAAGACAGATCTTAACCACTACTGAGTAAACTGGCTTCAAAATATTTACATTGGTGGAGAGTGAGCAGCTCTTTAGTACAGGTTGTAATATGTATATGAACCTATGAGGAACAGGCTGTATCCTATAAACATAGAAAGTCTGTTTCTACATTACAACTAACAAGTATTCAGCTTTAAATACTAAGGTTGCAGCCATCAAGAATAGAAGAGGAAGTAGAGCAACAGTAGGTGAAGAACTTCAGCTTATAGTCATTCACTTAAACAATTACAATTTGTACTTTGTAGTTGGTTTGTAATTTTTTTTTCTTATCTAATTGTTTAATTATATTCATTTAAGAATTGGAAATTGTATTGTGTAATTTTAGTTAATAAAGGTAAAAAGCAATAATAGTGGCCAGACACTTAACAAATATTAACTTAAATTAGCAGTTAATGTGTTAATATGTCAACGCTATCTGATGAGTTACTTCAGTGCAGTAATGAAATGATTTAAATTTAATAGGAAAGAAAAGTAAAATTAATCGGCTGATTAATTGGCAAATCGGCTGATTACTGATTAATCGACAAAGTGACCGATTATGCCAATTACTGATTATCTGCCAATTAATCGGTACACCACTGTCGGTAATATTGAGTGAGTGGGGTAAGTGAGAAAGGCAGAGCACATACAAGAGTTGACAGTGGTTTTCTTGAACTCTATCAACAATTTACTGCCAATATCAATTTTGGGTTAGTTTATATAATTTGTGACATCCACCTGTAAATGCCCATTTTTGGATTTCGCCTTCATCAATGTTGCCCATAGGGTGCTTATTTAGTGATGAGGTAACTTTTTGGACAACCTTTGCAAAGAGACTATTTATCCTGCTTATGACCCAATCACTAGCAATTTCATGTCAGCATCTTCTGAGAGTTTACGTAAACAGTCGGAAGATGTTAAAATAATGCCTGTCTAACAATTAATTACTTGCCCTTTCTTGTGTTAAGAATTACTTTCTATTTAGAAAGCCATTCTTAACATGAGGGTAAAAAAGGAATTTCACGTTGATATTTCTTGTTTTCATGAATTTCACACTTTCGTCTGACAGCTAATTGGTTAATTGCTTCATCATCTTTTGGCTGCTTATATAACCTACTAGAAGATGCCAAGATGAAGTTGCCGGGGATTGGGTCATAAACTGGATTAGTACTTCTAAATATGACATTTTTTTCAATTAAAAAAAAAAAGTCATTATTTATACATACATGTGCGAGGTCTTTAATCACTATGCTGTTTCATGAGTGTACGTCGATCGTCTCGTCTGTTTAACTAGGATGAATAAAACTCTTTCATGCGGCAAGACACAGATATTTGCTGAGTTTCTTTACGGTTTTATTTGGAAAGAATGGACTTAAGAGAGAGACTGATGTTAGTTTATCTAGCTATTCACTTTAACTTAACTTTCTAAATTAACGAAATGAGTGACGCAGACGGACAGCCATTGGAGTAACATTCGCTGTAGATTATAGGTTTTCTTCATTATTGTCCGTGTCTCATTCGCACAGCTTCAACAGAGTGATCTAAAAATCTAACTTTTCTCTCTGCTCAGAAACGTGATGTCATTATTCATTGTCTTTGTTTTGTTTACAGCATTTGACCTGTTGTCCCCTGCCTCAACTTTGTCACCCATCTTTCATTCAACCCTGGCAATGATTCTGTTTTACAGATTTGGGTTATTATGCACCCAGTGTGACCCTTGGCAACATTAACACTAGTTAATCTAATTGCTATTCACTAATATGTAACAAATAGTTCCATGTCAGTTAACCATATTTTGTTTCATCCAGCCAGGTGCATTTCTGTGTACAGGTACTTTTTTATTAAACACTAAAAGTCTTCTGTCTCTTATATACAGTAAAATCAGTTGCTTTGTCATTTCTTTGTCATCAATACCTTTCTTCCTACAATATTTGATTCCATTTGAGAATTTTTTAGATGAAGTTTATTTGTATTATTTGAATTACTATTCTCATTTTAAGTGTTATTTTCACAACATTTTGGTCAATATAACCTTCAGCATTCTTCAGGCGAATCTTGTTGAACTCCGGAATCTTTCAGTCAAACTCAGTTTACTAGGAATTTTAGGCGGAATCCTTTATTTAATCCACAGAGGTAGCATGCTCTCGCTCAGTCAGCCATGACTGAATAGAAATCTGAAGTAATTTGCAGGATCCCCATGTTTGACAGAAAGATTCCGGAGTTCAACAAGATACACCTAAAGTTGGAATATACATTGGACTATTGGGAAAATAACACATAATAGTTGTCCGAAGAATCAAAATAATATCAATATTTGTTTCCAGTTCATCGTTTTTTATTATAGATCGCTGCTGCATGTTAAGAATTAAAAGTAATTTAACTTAATTCTTTCCAGAAAATACTTTGTCCAGGTTGGAATTATTTTCAAATAGCCCTCTTAAAAAAGAGGCATAACTCTGTATTTGTTCATACAGTTAATTTCCTTTGGATGAAAAAAAAAAAAACTAAAGCAAAATACTGGACAATGCTGCGCAGGTATGTTTGGTTGCCTTCAGGTGGTCCCTTTAGTGAATATGAGGTTCTTTTTCTTTAGTGAATATGAGATTCTTTTTCTTTAGTGAATATGAGGTTCTTTTTCTTTAGTGAATATGAGATTCTTTTTCTTTAGTGAATATGAGGTTCTTTTTGTTTAGTGAATATGAGGTTCTTTTTGTTTAGTGAATATGAGGTTCTTTTTGTTTAGTGAATATGAGGTTCTTTTTGTTTAGTGAATATGAGGTTCTTTTTGTTTAGTGAATATGAGGTTCTTTTTGTTTAGTGAATATGAGGTTCTTTTTGTTTAGTGAATATGAGGTTCTTTTTGTTTAGTGAATATGAGGTTCTTTTTGTTTAGTGAATATGAGGTTCTTTTTGTTTAGTGAATATGAGGTTCTTTTTGTTTAGTGAATATGAGGTTCTTTTTGTTTAGTGAATATGGGGTTCTTTTTGTTTAGTGAATATGAGGTTCTTTTTCTTTTCTTTAGTGAATATGAGGTTCTTTTTAAAAAGAACCGAGGAAACCAATAACAACATAGGCAAAATGTTGTGCTATGCTGTGTAACCTTTTTTTTTTTTTTTTTTAGATGAGGATAGATAATTTGGAATATTCAGACCACTGTTCTCATTTTGAATGTTATTCTCACAATGTTTCAGCTGATGTAACCTCTGTAATCTCCAACCTTCAAGTTTATCTTGCCGAACTCTGGAAGCTGAGTGATAGAATGAGAACATTTAATAAAAGGGTTTTGTTCAAAATTCTGTGCAGATTCCCAAGTTTAACAAAATGCACATGTAGAAGGTTGGAGTCTACATCGGCCAAAACTTGAAAATAACACTTATGATGAGTATAGTTATCTGAATAATCCAAAAAATGCACAGCAAGGGCGTTATATTTAGTAATCGCTAAATTAACATTGTTTAAATATTTATCTTGTCTTAATACTTATACAATTGACTTTGCTATTTTCGTCTGATATTTTTTCTGTTTTTCAGGTTTTTTGGTTTAATGAGACTTGCGTCTTCCTGAACGTTGGAGAGAACTGCCACATGTTGACTGGATTTAAAGCCGTCTATCGTATTTGCTTTGGGGTGGCAGCTTTTCATTTTCTACTCTTCTTATTGACACTGGGAGTGTGGAGTAGCAACAATATCAGGGCTGCTATACAAAATGGGTAAGTTGTGATATTCGTTTTGATTCTAGTGTGATGTTATCATTCAAAGTTGGCCAGACTGTGTTAGTTCTACAAATAAAGCGCAGATATACGTATGCAAATTTCCAGCCATGTACGAAGAAAGACTAAAAATAGCGTCTGCACAGACCAGTGATGACGTTCAGCATGTTCGAAACATCAGAGGACAGGCATCACAGAAAACAAGCACGTTCGGAATCCCATATTATTTTATTAAAGAAGAGTGGATTTATTAGTAGGGCTATGACGACAGCATATTCTTTTCATTATTTTGACTCTTAAGTATATATCCAACACAGTTAGACATGGGTAATCAACCGAGAACCACGTTACTCTATCTAAAAAAATGAAAAGAATATGTTGCTGTCACAGCCCTAGTTATTATTCTTGTCATCTGTTCCTTGCGATGTACTCTGCTACATGTTGGGCCCGTGTGTAAATGTGGGTAACGTTACAGTGGGAAAAGATAAAGTTAGTTTGGAAGTCAATTTCTACAAAACCATACAACACATGCTAGCATGTAAAACAGATTTTAAATCGATGTGTCGTAATTGTATTCTTAGTGTCATCTTCATTGAGGATTGAACCTTCAATCTCTAGAAGACGGTCTCTTAGAACTGATTATTACTTTGTTCAATACTAAGAAGCCAATTACAGAATTGTTTTTAGATTTCTACCTAGTCATGACTCATGGAATAAAGGTCAGAGGTTATATCTGTCGAAACGTGAGAATAACATCCAAAATGAGAAGTTTTCATGGCAAATACTCAAATGAGCTTCAATCTATGATTCCACTCCCACAAAACATTCGCAACAAGCACTCATTTAGCTACAACCACTGTCAACAATTTCCCTTACTCTCTATCTGTGCTTAAATCTAAATGCAAATTCCAGAAACAAAGTTTCTTTCCTAGAACTGCCAAACTGCAGAACTTTATATTGTGGAGCTGCTTTCCAGATGACTACAACATGGTCATTTCCAAGTTCAATGTACTTGAATTCTTATTGAGTTGTCTTTTAAAATAATCAAATTATACCTCATTTTCACCACTACCAATCATTACACTGTTATGTCGCTAACCACCCTTATCCTTGAGTAGTCCTCAGGTCCTGATAAGTGGTGATTCCTTTGTAAAAAAAAAAAAAATTTATTCCAAATAATACAAACTAACGAAACTATGAAGCAATATTTATTGTTTGCCTAAATCTGCTTAAAAATATTTTCTCACTAAAATTACACGTTTATCATGATTAAAACTATTTTTATTGTTTCATGCATTTTTTTTGTTTTTCCTATGAATAAAATTTTTCCTCTAAAACAATTTTGCTGGATTCATTATTTAAAAAAAGAAGCAGCAGATGTTTGTCAGTACTCTAGACAGGTGCTGTGTTTCATTCAAAGTCGATGATAAATAAAATTATGGGACAACTCTGCGTGTGTGAGCATGTTTCTCATTTGGAATAGCTTTTTTTTTTTTTTTTTTTTAACAGAAGTCACCAATTATCAAATAATTAGCTGCCCATCATTATCTTGTCCGCTACGAACTGTTGTATGTTGTCTGGGATGGTGTGTGTTCTATGGGAAAAGTTAGCTCAACCTAACCCAGGTAAAGTCAAGGCCAGAAGGCTACTTAAGGATAAAGGTTAATAAGTGTTGGCTAGTTGGTGAGACAACCGTGTAATGATTGATAATGGTGGAAATTAGGTAAAATTTGATTATTTAAGGCGATGACACACCAAGAATTTGTTTACATTGGACTGGGAAACAACTGTTATGGTCAGCTGGAAAGCAGGCGAACAGTTCTAAGAAAAGTTTTGTTTATGGAATTTGCATTTAGATTTAGGTGCTGAAGCTAATGCTTTTTGTGAAAATTTGGCAGAGGAAATCGATCATAGATGAAAATAACGATAGAGCAGAAACAGGTGAAAATCACAAGATCGTCTTTTCTTGCTCACATACAATTATGCCTTGGATGTAGCGGAAGATGCTGAGGACGAACTTGTTACTATAATCAACAGATTTATCATCTTCATTCCTTTAACATATGAAAATTTACAGTTGTGAAACTTTTTTTTTTTTTTTTTTTTTTTTTTTTTTTTTTACACGGTGAAGTCACCATTTATCAAGGCCTGAAAGTCATTCAAGGATAAGGGTTAATGAGTGTAAGATGGTCAACGAGATAACACCGTAATGACCGTTAGTAGTGAAAATTGGGTAGAATTTGATTATTTATGAGGACAGTTCAACAAGATCTTATTTACATTGGATTTGAAAACTACCACGTTGTAGTCAGCTGAGAAGCAGCCATACATTAGAGTTCCACAGTTTTAGTAAATAAACTTTGTTCATAGAATTTTCGTTTGGTTTTAGGCACAGATATTGAGTAGAAACTTTTGTAATAAATATGCATCAAATTATTGCATTTATTTATTACTAGCTGTTCAGCCCAGGTTTGCTCGGGCCCGATGTACTGTTCATAACTTTATGTAGATATTAAAAAGTGTGTATATGTACGGTAATGCCTTTCTATATAATAGGCTTCCTTAACTACCATAGAGAAAAGTTGGTGAGGACCGCAGAGGTCAAATTTTTTTGATCTTTGACCCAAATTTTGACCCCTTAATATTTGTTTTGGGCTCAAATCAAATAAAAATGTTTGACCCATGACCAAGTAACCTATATCTAAAATTATAAATGTTTAGACACAAAATTGGCGGAGGAGTTTAGTAGACTCTGCAATGGTCAACTCTGTCAGCGAAACATTTACCCAAAAACTGATTAAAAAGCTTGCTGCATATTTGAATACTCTTTATGTATAATTTCAAATGTTTATACACAAAATTGGCTGAATAGATTGGTAGAGATCAAAAACCGATTTAAAAGCTTGCCCGATGTCTGAATACCTTTTTAAGTAAAATTTCAAATGTTTAGACTAAAAAGTGGCTGATTTATTTGTTAAACCACAAAGATCATTTTTTTAACTTTGACCCCGATTTTGATCCTTTAACATTTACTGTTTCGGGCTCAAATCAAATTATAAAGTTAGATCCATGTCCAAGGAACCTATATCTAAAATTTCAAGTGTTTGGATTCAAAATTGGCAGAGGAGTTTGGTAGACTTCTCAAAGGTCAAATCATTGAACTCTGACCTCTTAACAATCAAATTTCTGTCCAAAAAGCGATCAAAAAGATTTTCCCAATCTCAATACCCCGTATGTCAAATCTCAAGTCTGTGGACCAAAAATTGACAGTTATTTAGTATTTATTCTAAAAATGAACAAAAAATGTCATTTTGATCTGTATGAGAGAAAATAAAATATTACAGATAAACTCTTTAAAATGTTCCAAAGCAACAGAAATTTGGAGTATTTCTTCAAGTCTAATATTTAAAATTTCATAAAAATTGAAGGGATTTGAATTTTCACAAATGAGTTTCATCTCCACCCCAGATGAAACTAAATTAAACTAGTTATAACTTACATTAACCATCCTTATACCTAGCAGTTGTATTCAAAATTTCATGTGTTAATTAGTTTTAGAGTTTACTTCACACAAACATTTGAATTCAAAATTGTGAAGTAATCGTTTTACATCTGCAATTAATGATATATTTTTCCTTAAACCTAAATATAATTTTATTAATTCAGAGGTGTGTGTGTGTGTGTGTGTGTGTGTGTGTGTGTGTGTGTGTGTGTGTGTGTGTGTGTGTGTGTGAGAGAGAGATAGGGGGGGTTGGGTATCCATGTTTACAAACTGGGAAAATGACTGCATGAATATAGGTTAAGCTGTCTTGTATTTGTAATGTCTAGGCAAGCAAATGTGAGGGTGGGAATCTTGCTAGATTCAACAACTGATGAGTTGTAGATGACATGTATCGGTGAATAATTATATTTAAAAAATACTATACATTATGCTGCTCTTCATTTAGGGGTACCAAATTGGTCAAAGGGAAAATTATTCCCAACTCACATTTAGGTAAAAATGCACTTTCATATAAATAATTGAATTCATTGAAAAAGTATCACAAACAAAAACAAATAAACATTTATATATATATATATATATATATATATATATACACACACACACACACACACACACACACACACACACACACAGTGCTGCCAAAAAGAAAGTCTGCACTTGTTATCTTTTCAAAAATCTCAAATTTAAGCTAAATTGAATGTAACTGTTTAAACAACCTACACCTCATTTGATTCGCTTTTTATTCCTCTATAATTTTACCTTCAATCTTCAGAAGAGTGTGACTTTACAATTGAATTTAATCAAGTACTTTATCCATGGGTTCTTGTGGAATTACTTAGGACTTCTACCTACTTATGGGGCTGAAAGAATGAGAAGATGCTACCCCTGTGAATTAAATAAAAAAATTTCCATGCTGATTTTTTAGTTTGACAAAATGATTCCCAAGTTAGACGAGGTATGCTTTAAAGAACGTGAAAATAACAAGATTAGAATAAGTTGTAAAAATGCAAATACAAATTCCAAACAAGTAAATAATGAAAGGCACTTCTACTGTGGCATTCTTACATTAAAGTTGAATTGTATCCAGGTTACTTTTAGGTTGGCCACTTTATGTATAGAAGAGTTTAGTTATCTCACTCTGCAAGAACTCTGATACCAGGGTCGGAAAGTGGGATTGAGATGTCAGTGCCCACGAGGAAGGGCACCCTGATTTGCAAAAAGTGCCTGGGCAGACCTATTGGCATTACTTGGTAAGTGCGCCAAAGAGAGAAAACAAGGCCTGACAGGATGGACCTTCTAGAACTGCACAGAACTAAACTTCCACCACAAAATCAAAGGGACCAGGGCATTACAAGAATGGTGTAATCTGTTGATTTTGGATGTATAGAAAGATAAGTAAAAAAAATAAAAATTTTAACTGATTTCGGTGGATCGTTCTGTAATTCATATATCAACATCTGTCACTGATGATGTAATCATTTAATATGCAAAAGAGTGATACCATGATAGACATAAGCAGGTGTTCCAGAAACATTCACAATAGCTATTGTCTTTTCTTTTTGTTTGTTTGATTTTTATGGAAATTGCTCTAGACAAGGCATGAAGCTATTTAAGGAGCTAACAAGAATGAAAAATGATTATCACAAAAACAGGAAATGCCTATTGACTTTAGTCTTGAAAAGATCAAGGTTGTACATAGAAGGAAAACAGTCAGCAGGAAGAGTTCCACAAGCTTGCGGTTCTTTGAAAGAAGTTACTGAAATAAGCTGTATTATGATGAGGTATCAAAACGGCGAAATAATGAAAACCACTAGACCAATGAGTCAACAACAAGCAAGCTGGAACAAAGGAAGCAGAGAATAGCTCAGATCATTCTGAAGAGAGAAAGGTGCAGAAAAGAAGGGTGACCAATCAAATTGCAGATACATTTAGCCTTAAATAATCCCAAAACAGGTTCATATGCTGTAAAATGGACCAAGACAAATTATATGCACTAACAAAGCCATCATTTGCCGATTGTTGCCATATCTGGATTGAAATAATGTGTCTGTCAGGACCATCATTGTCGTTTGGTTGAATTCAGCTCATCTCAATTTGATCTAAATCTCAACTTGATCTAAATCTCTGCCAAGCTTTCACTCCTTAGATCTACATCAATCTGGTCCAAACTGAACTCTGACTCTTAAATATATTTTGTTTCAACATGAAATATCAAAGTTTGGTCCTAGTTTCAGTCACTTCTAACTAGTCGGAGGAAACCTGTATTCTCAGCCGCTTTCAGCTTATTACCTGGAAACTGATCACCAACTGTCAGGCACCATCCAGTCTAGAGAATTCAAGATTTTGGCAGCCACTTTTTATCGTCTTCATTCACTCTTGATCTGTTTCCCTTTTTTGTCCCCTGACAAAAGAGAGGTTGGACCTAGTAATTCACTCCTCTTTGTCTGTTCATTTGTTCACACTTTTCTCAATCACATCTTGGATTTTTTTAAATTTTACACAAACATTAGTCATGGTGAATGTAAATTTTTGCTAGAATGGATTTTCCAGGATAACTCTGGTTGCCCTTCCCCAGGGACTATTATAGGGGTAAAATTGTCCCTAAATCCATTTATTTGTTTGCACTTTTCTCAATAATCACGCCTTTTTTTTTTTTTTAATTTTGCACAATCATTAGTCATGGTGAAAGTAAATTATTCACTCGTCAAGGAGGGCCCCGCATGCTCAGCTTGTTAATCATTTCTTCATATCTTCTAGGGTTTTAGTTTTTGGTGCGGAGGGGTTTCCTAGTACCATGTGCAGTCTTTTTCATGACTTTTTGATCCTTTTTTTTTCTTCATCGAATGATGGGGATGAATTTTCTGTAAAAAAAAATAAATTAAAAAAAAAAAAAAAAAAAGTGATATCACTTTATTACACAGATCATTTGTCACCTAAAACTTACTAGAATGAATTTTCAAGGTTACATTATGTTCTAAACTGAACATTCAAGAAAATGTAATTAAAATATTGCCTAGGCAACATCTTGCATGATATACACGGAAACAGATATGCTCAAATGTTCAGGATTTCTTAATTTTTATGATGTCTATTTGTCGTTCACATTACAACAAAACTTGCAGATATAAGCTTCAAAATCTTAAATTTCTGGATGATTTCACATGGAATTACCTTGTTTTTGTTTTGTTTTGTTTTGTTTTTTTTCAACTTAGAAACTACTAAAGATGCATTTCCAAAACTTGCATATTCTGATTCAGTATCACTCCGAGAGGGTTATGGGCAAAAAGTGCTTTAATATTCTATCACTTTGGGTCACCAGGTGCAATAGAGCACATATGAGTACAGTGGAAATATCAGCAGCAGCAAAGGATAACCAGCATGTGAAGAGATTAACAGCAGCAGTTGAAAAACTGTATGCAAATTAGGAAGTGTGGGCGAGAAGGAACAAAAAAAGGAAAAAATGCAACATGTGCTCAGAGAGAAACAAAGTGGACATTTAAGAAAATGGACATGTAAATCGAAGGCAAGAAATGGCTGGCTGCAGCCAGTGTGAGGGTTTCTTTCTTTTTTTTTTTTTTTTTTTTACATAGGCATCACCACATTATCAAGGCCAAGAGGCCACTCAAGGATAAGGGTTAAAGAGTGTACAGTAGAAATTGGACAATATAGTAATCATTAGTAATGAAAATTTGGTAAATTTGATAACTTATATGGAACGGCTCATCAAGAACTTATTTACGTTCGACTTGAAGACAACCATATTGTAATCAGCCGGAAAGCAGGAAAACGGAAGACAATTCCACAGGCGTGCAGTTCTAAGAAAGAAGCTTTGTTCATGGAATCTACGTTTAGGTTTAGGCACAGATAAAGAGGGGGGGGGAATTATTGATAGTGTTTACAGCTAGATAAGTGTTTCTTGTGAAAGTTTGGCGAGGGGTAGGACCATAGATTGAAGCTCAGTCGAACACTTTCCATGAAAATAACGATACATCAGAGACAAACTCGCAACATCTCTTCTGTGAGATAGAGGTTGCAAGGAAGAGAAAAGGACATCTCCTACGAGGCTACAAAGTCTATTTTGAACTCTATCAAGGCAGGAAAAGTCCTTTCTAGCAGCTCCTGCCCAGATGTGGCAACAGTAGTCCATCCTTGGACGTACCTGGCTCTTATATAGATAGAGAATAGCATCAGCAGTGAGATATTTACCGGATCGATAGAAAGTTCCCACCATTTTTCTAGCGGCCTTGGCAACAGATTTGATGTACATGTTCCATTTAAGATCAGGAGTAATGGTCAGGCCCAGAAGCTTGTCAAAACTTGAGAGCTCCTGAAGACGAGAGCCACTCATTTCAATTGATGCCAGATGTGGATCAGAATGTTGATGATGTAAAGAGAGAAGCTTGGTTTTAGATGCATTAAAAGTAACCAGCCACTCCTTTCCCCATTGTACTACGTGCTCAAGATCAGAGGAGAGAGAATTGGAGAGAACTTGGTCGTTTACTGTCTTAGATGTGCTACCATAAATGGTAGTGTCGTCAGCATAAATGTCTACAAATGATGTAAGGATGTGATTTGGAAGATCATTAATGTAGATCAGGAAAAAAGTTGGGCCCAGGATGGACCCCTGAGGGACACCGACATTAAGGAGAATAGTTTCCCATCTCCCTGGAAAATTTCATCAGTATGCCCTGTATTTAAGAATTCAGATGATCGCTCATCCCCCTCTCAGTACAGGCCAATAAGTCTCCTGTGCGTCATGAGTAAGTTGCTGGAATCTGTGTTAAATACCGAAGTAATCAACCATCTCAACAAAAATAACCTTAGTGACCCTCAATATTGTTTCCGTTCTGCTAGATCTACAGCAGATGTGCTTAAGTTATATCTCATAGGATTAGCAAATCTCTCGACGGAGGCAACCTTTCTAGGGCAATTGCTTTTGACATATCTACGGCCTTTGATAGGGTATGGCATAAAGGTTTACTTCATAAGATCTCTAGCTATGGTATAGCTGGAAATGTCTTCTAAATTATTAAATCATTTCTTTCTGATAGGTTCTTAAGAGTAGTAGTTGAGGGGAAAAAATCAGAAGCTCACAGTATTAATGAGATTGGAGAGGAAATGTACACTAGGCGAGATGGATGATGGCGAGAAACTTTTAAGTGATGTTGAAACAATTATGACGTGTTAGAAAAAAAAAAAAAACTTCTGTTACAAAAGAAAAAATACAGACCCGGATGTTATTTCCTTTTGTTAAAAAGTATAACGTCCATATTACACTTTAAACAACAAGGCAAATTGACACTGGGGGGTAAGGGGGTTACTGTGAATTAGCAACCATGCCTACAGGAACACTTTAAGTAGGGAGTTGAGCAGCAAGGTGTCTGTTCACATTACACTTAAATTTCTGTCTTAAAGAAGCAGGATACATGGAGCAAATTCTAAAATCTAAACGCTTGAAGGCATGGGATTTTGCTGCTTGTCAGATTAGTTGGGGTTATTTATGTCAAGGAGTGGCATCAATGCTACAAGTTTGTCAGAGCATATTTGACTAAAGTACTAGTAAGTCAATCACAGATGTAACATTGCAGTGATGGGAAGGGGCTTGAAGCTTGGTTGACAGTGTGGCATCTATTAAATTGGAAACTTCTTTTTGGACCCAGTCCAATAGTCAATAGTGGTTGATGCACTGGCCCATATGTGGCAATGTTACTCCATTTTTATTTTTATTTATTTGTAACCCTTTTCTTTTCTTATCCATGTCCGTGGGTAATGCCTGCTAGTTTACATTAAAATGCATTCATTTAGTCATTTTTTTTTTTTTTTTTTTTTTTTTCATCTTTAAAATATTTTTATTTTCAGGTTATGGTTTTATAAATTTTTAATTCTCTGCGGTTTTTGCGGCGGGGCTTTCTTCTTACCCGACACATTTAATCTGTGTAAGTAATTATTTTTCATTTTCTTCTATACAAGACATATTCAACTTTCTCTTATTTATTTCTAAGAGTGCTCAATATCACGGATAGAACACATGAATATGAGTTTTTTTCTATAAATACTATTACCGGTATGCATTCTTCAGAATTATCTGATCTATTTCCTGATTCCTTTGTTCCATCTCATTTAATTTGTTGGTCTAGTGGTCTTCATCAATTCACTTTTTGATACTCCATTGTAATACAGCTTCCTATTCCAGTTGCTTCTTTCCAAAAAAAAGTACAAAATTAAATTTTGTATATGCAGTTAAAATCGAAAATAGATTCTTTGAATCTTGTCTTCATTAATGGAAAACTGCTGACATACAATTTAATCTTTTTTCCCCCCAGACTGGATGTATGTTGGTATGGCCGGCGGATTCATTTTCATCCTTCTTCAATTGATACTTTTAGTCGACTTTACTTATGATTGGAACGCAAAAATGTAAGCATTTTATTTCTTTGATTTTTTTTTTTTTTTTTTTTTTTTTTTTTTATCTGAAAGTTGGAAAGGAGGGGAGGTTGTTCAATTTAGAAAATTAGAAAGAGCCGGTTTGGAGTCAGCAATTTTTGCAAGAATTAACAGTTGGAGTCCAGTTTAAGAACTGGAGTTTGATTACACTCTCAAAATTTTAAAAACAAATTTTTTTAAATGAAATTATCTTGTGTAAATGCATTTTCTTTAATTTTTTATACTTTTTTATTTTCTTAAGGAGTTGGGAATCAGGAGTTTATTTTATTTTTTTATTTTTTTTCGGCTGCATAAGTGAAGTTTTTGAAAATTAACCTCAGAGTTGGAATTTAAGAAAAGGATGGAGAAGGGGAGGGGGGAAAACTAAGGAACATGGTTGGGGTCAGTAATTTTTTTTTCATTTTTTGCCTTTGATTTCCCTCTTATGACAGTTCTCTCTGAAAACTTAATTGTTAATTTTGCAGTGAAGATTAAGACTTCAAACGATTCATGAAGGAAGTAAGGGAGTTTGATGACTTTTGCTTCATCAAAGAACGACGACTTGTCTCTTTTTCTAGCCCCCATATGCACACTGGTCGTGTGGTCGTAATGCGGCCACAATAAAAATTTTTCTGAATTTTTGAAATGAGGATTGGTTATTGGTATTATTATTCATCGGACTACTGTTCTCATCTTGAGTGTGATTTTCACAACGTTTTGGTCAATGTAACCTCCGACCTTCTACAGGTGTATCTTGTCAAACACGGGAATGTTTCTGTCAAACTCAAAAATTTGGACAGAATTTTGAGTGGAACCCTTTATTTACTTCATGGGGGTAGCGTGCTCTTGTTCCATCAGCCATGACGGGGTAGAGGTCCTGAATAATTCGCAAATGAATTTTTTCAGTCGCCCCACACTGAGGATTGAACCTTCAGCCTTTAGGAGAATATCACTTTTACAATTGATGTTTTCCCAGTATTCTAACCACTGTACCATGATTCCTTGTGTACATTTGCAAATTACTTAGGACCTCTACTCCGTCATGGCTGATGGAACAAAAGCACACTACCCCTATGAAGTAAATAAAGGGTTCTGCTTAAAATTCCTTCCAAATTCCAGAGTTCGATAGAAACATTCCAGAGTTCAACAAGATACACCTGAAGAAGGTCGGAGGTTACATCGACCAAAATGTTGTGAGATGAGGACTGTAGTCCAATGAATAATAATACAAACACGATAAAAATGTTCAGCTGTTTCTTTCTGGAGAAGAAATTTTTCGAAGACTCTCATAGATTTTTTTTTGGTAATATGTAGACACAGTAGCTTAGAAAGAAAATGGTCGCTGAGTTCTTAGAATGCGTCCAAGGAGTCTTGTAAATGATGTTTATAATAATGATTTCATGCGGACTGAAGAAATAACAATATTCCAACTTGTCATGAATCTAACAATTTCAAAATGATTCAACGGATTGCCAAGCATTAGTTAGTCACTTCTTGATGGTGTGAAATTTGTAATGTACCATGCACATTGAACCGTTATTTGGAATCGATTGATGGTTAGAGATGTAAATGTTTAAATGGATTTGGTTGTTCAATGCAAAAGAAGGCTCTATAACCTGCACGAGAGAAGAACAGATGTACATAAATCTAAGACAATGGCAGAAAATGACTTCCAGACCATAATGGAATAGAGCCGTAAATGGATGGTAACATTTAATGCTAGTAAGACTAAGCTGCTCTCCTTTAACAATTACAAGACGCCTCTCCAACCACTGATATCCATGACATATAACACCCTACCTGAGAATTCTTCCTTCGAACTCCTCGGCTTAACATTCACAGGCAATATGAACTGGAACAAATACATTGAGTACATTGCGAAGAAGGTGGGTGCTCTCTATCAAGCTAGAAGACTGTTCACACCTGAGAGTATCCTACACCTCTAAAAGGTTACCATTCATCCATGCATGGAGTATTGTTGCCACATCTGGGCTTGTGCATCTACCACTAGTCTCTCCCTCTTGGATAGGGTTCAAAATGTCTTCAATCTAATAGGTTCCATTTTGTTAACTAAGCTCCAACTCCTGTCCCATTGCCGCAGTGTTGCATCTCTGCACCTGTTTTACAAATATTGTTATGGAATGTGCTCTGAACTTGTTGCGCTTGTGCCTTGTGCCCCTTTGATGTACATAGTCCTGACAAACCCACTTAGCAACAAAATCGCACCCCTTCACTGTTGAAGTCCCTAAATGCCAGAAAGCTTTCTACTCTAATAGCTTCTTCCCTCGAACAGCTAGACTTTGGAATTCACTTCCTGCTAAGTGCTTCTCTGACTGTACTGATACACAGAAGTTTAAAAGTGATGTAAACCAACATCCTAATCTTTCCTACACATCGTCCCAATTAGTAGCCCTTACATCCATGTGGTAATGTGTCTTGTTAGTGGTGAACGTGAGTGAAAAAAAAGAAACTGTTTTGAGCAAAGCAAACTTTCCTTATAAACAATTATTTTTATAATTTAAATGTGAAGCAAGGATTTCTTTCAATTTCAGTTTTTACATAAAACTCAAACTCGATGGTCATTTTCTTTCTAGACCGTTTTGTCTACACGTTACCTCATAGTGGATGGTGTATGACTTATTTCTAACTGTTCTTTCTGGTAAACACGTTTCAAGGATTTGATATTTAGGTTTTTACAGATGGTCACACTTGTGTGTGTTCAAGAGAAATTGTATGTATGCAGCCTTTATCAGTGTGTAAATATGCTGCTGGTTTTAGTGTGTGGATGTGTGTGTGCGTGAGAGGAGTAATCGTTTGCTTCCTCTGGTCTCAAAGGACAGGGAAAAAAAAGAGATGTAATGTCGTACTGGCTAACTGGAAATCAAATTCAATACAAAAAATCTTTTTTGTGCGAACCAAACTTTCCATACAAACAATTATCTTTATAATTTATGTGTGGAGTAAGGATTTTTTTTTTTTATTATTATTATTACATTTTCACCCCAAACAAGGCACATTGCCACTTTGGTGTAGGGGGCTACTATCAGGGGAAACAACTACTGAGGTACTATGTAGGGATTTGGGCAGCAAGATGTTGGTTGACGTTGCACTTGAACTTCTGCATGTCAGTACAGTTGGGGAAGCAGTGACCTGGAATGGAATTCCAAAGTCTAGCAGTTTTGGGGAAGAAACTACCGGAGTAGAAAGATCTTTTACATCTAGGGATCTCTACAGTGTGGGGGTGGGATTTTGCAACTTGTCGGGTCTGTCGAGGGTGTTCACGTCGTGGGGGCACAAGTGCTTGCAGTTCATCAGAGCATTCACCATTAAAATACTTGTAGAACAGGCAGAGGGATGCAACGTTTCGTCGATGGGACAGAGGCTGAAGCTTAGATGCCAGTTTAGGGCCTATCAGATTTGCGACTCTCTTTTGAACCCTGTCAAGGAGCGAGAGACTAGTAGCCGATGCACCAGCCCAAATATGACAGCAATACTCCATAAATGGGCGAATGGTTGCCTTATAGAGGTACAGGATACTTTCGGGTGTTAGTAGTTTTCTAGTACGGTAGAGAGAGCCCACCTTCCTCGCAGTGGCCCTGGCAATGCCCTCGATGTAATTGTTCCAACTCAGGTTTCCTGTGAACGTTAGGCCAAAGAGCTTGAAAGACGTACTCTCAGATAAAGAGTCGTTGGCCATTGCTATAGGTGGTAGAGAACGTTTCTTGTAATTATTGAATGAAACCAGTTTAGTCATGGCGGCATTGAACGTGACCATCCATTTTTGTCCCCATTTCACTACTGATTGGAGGTCATCCTCTAGTGTTTCTGCCATTACTTTAGATATATGTTCATTTGTTTTCCTATCGTGCCTGCTATAGAGTGTGGTGTCATCAGCATATATACCCATCTCAGAGGCAATTTTGTCGGAGGTCATTTATGAATATCAGGAACAGTAGAGGTCCAAGGATAGATCCCTGGGGCACTCCCGCATTTATATCATTGTTTAGATGTACGACCATCGAGGACAAACTGGATTTTTCTCTTATCTAAGAAGGATTTAATTATATTAAGTATTCTACCAGTGATACCGTATGATCTAATCTTCCTGAGGAGACCCTCATGCCATACCCTGTCAAAAGCCTTAGATATATCTAGAGCTACTGCTCTGCCCTCTCCCGCTTTGTCCAGTGAATGTTATAGGTATATGCGCTCAGAGATTACAGTGAGGATGTCTGCTGTGGAACGGGCTTGTCTAAATTCATATTGTTGGTCGGTCAGAAGTTTAGCATCTGTAAGGTGCTGGACTAGAGCATGGTTAATTAAGGTCTCAAATATTTTGGCAAAAAGTGGGAGGAGGCTAATAGGGCGATAATTTACTGGGTCAGTTCTTTCGCCAGAATTCTTGAATACTGGTACCACAGAAGCAGTTTTCCAACAGCCCGGAAAGCAAGATTCATTAAGGCATTTGTTGTAGAGATTGGAGAGAACTGAAGCTACTTCGGCTGAGCACTTTTTTAATAGCACAGCTGGGATGAGATCGGGTCCACATGCTTTTGAAGTGTCAAGGTTTTTTATGATAGCATGCACCTGAGCAGGGGTGATTTTCAGATCGTCTAGCATGGCTTCTGTCCGCATAGGAAACTGAGGTAGAGGGTGGTTCTTTTAGTTTCATGTTTTACTTAAAACGTAAACTGAGCAGCCATTTTCTTTATAGACCACTTTTTCTCTATTGTAATATTAAATAAAAAAATATATGAAAGCAATCATTTATTTTTTTTCTTTAAGGGTTTTTAATAAAGATGGTGAAACAAACAAATGTGGACTTGCTGGTAAGTTGGGATCAGTGAGTAATGCAATCTATTTTTTATTTATTTATTTTTTTTTTAACGTCTTTATTGCCAACATGCAAATATTTATCAATCTACTAATATCAAGAATTTTTATTTTATCTTTTCATTTAAAAATTAAAACACTTTTATCTCTTTGGAATTTTGGCTAAGATGAAAGTGTGGTTGGATTTTTTGTCGATCAGGATCTGATCGCATTCTTTTAGAACAAATTAGAGTTAATATCAGATGTGATAGAAAGAAATTACATTCTATGGCTTTTTGAAAAATCGATGCAAGTAGTAAACTTGTGTATATGCACACAATTCCTAATCCTGTCAGACCCCACCGCTTCAGGTAGTTTTCTAGCCTCTTTGCTCGTCAAGTGAATGACTTCCCTTCTCACTTGCCAATAGAAAGCCTCCACGATGCCCACTTTCCATTTCAATTTTTTCCTCTCCAGCCTCTCTCAAATTTCATTCATCTTGCAAGGATATCACCAGATCTCAAAACTTCACTTTTTTTCTTTTCACATTTAGATCTCACTCCCATTTAGATTGGCCTGCTTGTTTTCAATTCAAACAAGAAAATAGTAGGCAGTCTATTATTTAGAAAGGATCAGAAGGGTCTTACAAACCAAATTTTTTATTCTTTTCCCCTCCCTCCACGATTTTCACCAATGAAATGATTGTATATAGCCACATTTATTTACAGTAATTTTTTTATACTTAGTGCAAATAAATATTTCCAAGTTTAGTATCTGTTCTCAATAACATCAACACTTGATGTAATTATTTTTATGTAATTATCTCCCTTGAAAATGAAATGCTAAAATGGTGTTTAAAACACATCTTTAATCTCTATCTCTTCTCTACTATGCTATAAAAGGAACGTTATCTGTGTATGTGTGTTCGTTCCTTATGGACTCGAAGACGGCTCAACTGATAAGGGCACATCCAAAATGCATATTTTTTTAAAGCACAATTGCACCATGATACTTTACTTTTTCATTTTAAGCTTATATTCAAGCTATTATCACCACACAAGCAGTAAAGCCAGATATATCAAATCAATAATAGGTTCTTTGGTATGACAGGAGCACGTTCGAAATGAATGTTTCTGTTTAGAGCACAATTGAAGCATGATACTTGACCTTTGCAATTTAAATTTTAATTAAAGTCCTTGTATAAAATAATTTTATAGAATCAACAGTAAGTTCTCTACAGTGCAATGTAAAATACAATGTATTATGAACTAAGTCACTGTGGGGAGGCGTGTGAAGTTTCTTCCCTGTGCTCCACGATTGGTCCCCAACTAGAGCAGGCAATCAATTGAAAGATAGGCGATTTCACCGATTTTGATGAGAATAAAAATATGGGAGTGTGAAACATTTGTTGACCATTCTGCAATCTTGGACAATGTCGGGTGTCTCTGCTAGTTAAGTTAAATGAACTTTGTTCCATCCAAGAATGACTTCCTGTCTCATCCTCCCACATGCGCACTCATTGTTTGTTTGTTTTTTTTTGTTTTTTTGTTTTTCTTTGTTTTTTGTAGTGATTCTCCGGGTTCACTCCAATATGTAAAACTGCTCACAAAAAGAAAATAAACAAAATAGACATAAAATGTTTACTAGGTAATTATAATAGTACACCCAAAATTACAAATTTATTCAGTATTTTTATTTTTGAAAAAGAAAAACCTTAATTTAGTGAAATCGCTCAGCAGCCATTTTACTGCTTTCAATTAGGTTAATGGCCAACAGACATAGCTCAAACTTTAATTCAAGCAAGAAAAAAGTCTCTCCCCACTCCACATGTTAAGAATAGCTTTCTAAATTTGCACAAAGATTTATTTTTTAAAAACAAAAATACTGGATGAATTTATATAAATTTTGGCATAGTTTTTTTTTTAAACCTAACAAGTAAGAATAAAGATGTTCCTCAATTTTCTATTTTAGATATTGAGGTTAATCTGAAGAAGCACCCTTTTTAAAATTTTGACTCTTGCTTACCAAGATCGATATTCTAATAATTAAATATTTTTCAAATTTAAAATGGGTTTTTACTATTTATCATGGGCACAACATCCAGGTTTTCATTTTTTGCATTGCTCTCTCTCCATAAACCAGGGGATCCCCAGATCAAGCAATTCATATTTATTTGAGCCTATTTTGTTG